>NC_043019.1:27920619-27998119 GCF_006345805.1 Octopus sinensis | reverse complement strand
TTCACTCAAAATTTCATTACCCCTTCCAGTGGAAAGCAGTTTTATATCTTCATCTATCTTTTGTCATGTTTGAAACTATTTTCTGTTGAAATATGTCAAGTTTATTGAACAGGAATTGCAGAAAATATAAATTCTATTTTTTTGATAGATATTTAATATTATAAACGGAATTTTGCAGTGAAAGGGATAAAAGAAAAAGAATTAATGAGGACAAACAATTTGCCTAATAAGGCCCCAATGGCGAAAGGTCTCAGACTGTTGAAATAAAAGGTGAGACCAAGCTGCAGCAGTTGCCACCGTCACCACAACCTTTTCCTAGGACACAGATCTTTTACTTTTGAAAGAAATTGTAAAATCAAAAAATAAACAAAGAAATGGTGTGTTTCAATACTGTTTACCTTCTTTGATGCCAAGGGTCCTTGGGAGCTGAATAGGTCAACCGTTGGATTTTCTTCAGAAGATCTAAACAAAATGTCTTCATCTTCAAATAGTGATTTAGTTCGAACTTTAGTCTGGGAGGGAGAAAGATAGAAGAAAAGGGAAATGGATAATTAAAGAGTAACAAATAGATACCTAATTGTATAAAGATATGGATGGATTGACAGATGGTTATAGACAGAGACAACAGAGTGAGGGACAGATTACTAGATAGATAAATGGCTGGCAGGAGAGATGAGAAGATGGATAATGAGATAAGTGAATAAATAGAAAAAGCAGATAGACAAACAGTAGAATAGAAGGGGAGCTGTACAAAAAGTTAAGTAGAAGGAAGGAAGAAAGCGACTGAATTCTCATAACATTCAACAACAGAATACAAAATGAAGGTTTTTGGAACACACATACAGACACACACACACACACATACATAAAGAAGTTCAAATAGAAACAGATACACAGATACATAAAAATACAATAGCATACATACATACATACAAATATACTCACATACATTGCTGTTTAGTTAAAGTTCTGGAGTTGAGAGAGTGAGTGAGAAAATGAAGCAGTAATTAGGTTTAGTTGATTAAAAAAAAACAACAAAAACAATCCCATGATGCAATGTAAGAACAGTAACATTCCAATTGTGACATCACCAATTGAACTTAAGCGACTGATGATCGGAGGTGGAAAAGCAGATGGTGATGCTTGAGGGATGCCCCACCAAGTGTCACCTGTGCCTGGAGCCGGGACATATAAAAGAGAACTGCCCAAAGGACTAATATAGGGTTCTGGAGTAGTTAATCAAAATACTGCTCCCTCAGCGGAGGAAGAGTGGGAGGAAGTCGAGGAGGTGGAAACGTCCTCGAAAAAAGGAAAGAAACGAAAGGATGCATTAGGCATATGTGTATGGTCCCTAATGTGTAGTTTAAGGTTTAACCCCTGATATGGCAAGTGTCTTCTGCTAATGGCCCTGAGAATAAAATTTGGTAGAAACAAACTGTGTGGAAGCGCATTAGAGGGATTGTTCCTATTTTGGGGATTCCTGTCCAGTTTAACATCCTCATCTGACACTTTTTGGGTGCCTTTGGCAGAGTCTGAGAGTAATACACTCTCTCTCTCTCTCTCTCTTCGTCCCATCCAGTCCCAGTTCAGGGACTGAGCCCTTCTCTCTTCTTGGCTAAGCCATTAAAAAAATAAATACTTACTGTCGACACCACAGTCGTTGTTTTGCTACTGTAAGAGCTTCCAGGTGTGGATGTGGTAGTAGCAGTAGTAGTACTACTGTCTGAAGACTGTGAAGAAGGTGATGGCTTGGACACAGAGTTGAAGAAATCATCATCCTCCTCCTCATCATTATCAAAGAGAGACAATGTCGTAGACTTTCTTGCAGGAGCTGGTGCTGGCTCATCTGGCTTCTCTTCTTTCTGGGAACAAGAACAAGAATGAATGGGATCAATACAGAAATCAATACATCAACAATAAAGAAATGCTTAACCCTTTCATTACCATACTTCTGTTGAGAGGCTCTGGGTTTTGTCTGTCCATCTTTGTATCGTTTATCTGTCCATATGTTTTTGTTGTTGTCTGTTACATTCTTATTCCATTTTTTGGATTTATATATATAGTAGTGTACGTACACCTTTTGCTAAGCTTATATATATATATATCAAGAGAGAGAGAGAGGGTGGGCCAAAAGGCATACATCAAAACATTTAACATTTCAGTTTCTTTTATTTGTTTCAGTCATTTGACTGTGACCACGATGGAGCAACACCTTGAAGGATTTTAGTTGAACAAATCGACATCAGGACTTATTTTTAAAGTCTAGTACTTATTCTATTGGTCTCATTTATGAACCGCTAAGTTACAAGAACATAAAGACATCAACACAGGTTGTCAAACAGTGATGAGAGTAGAGGGGACAAGTACAGACCAACACACATAGATATATTGCATTATTATTATTATCATTATTATTATTATTTTGCGTATCGTGTACAAGTACGTGTGTATTCATCTTTATTTTATTTTATTCAATTTTAGAAAGATTGTAGCATGTCTTTGACAATTCTGGAGCACAGTGAACTTATTTTGTGCATGACTTTTGGTCCACCCAATACACACACACACAGATGTAATTATTCAAAGGCAAAGACAGTGATGCCCACCTGGGTAGTGTTGCATCTGTTTAGATACACCGCTTACCTAGCCACCTGGATTAAATTACTAATAGATGTGCCATCAAGAAATGTCTTTTACATACCATTGTTTACACACAGACACACACACATACACACACACACACACACATATATATACAGCAAACACATGCGCACACACGTATGTAAATTATTTTTTGAAGAAGACTTCATGTTTAAGAGAAGAACACTGACCTTTTTGTCTTTTGCAAGAAGTTTGCTTGAAAATAAATCTGCACCTCCAAATATGGACACACCGCCAACTGGCTTCTTCTTCACACTGCAAGAGATGGCAGATATAAGTTTAGTCAAGTGTGTATGTGTGTGTGTGTGTGTGTATGTGTGAGTATATGTGTAGATGGTTATAATTCCAATCAGTGAGTCTCAAGGATGCAATTAACAAAAAGAAAAAAAAAAAGAAAAAAACCTCTAAGATAACATAAAATCTACCTATATTTGTTTCTCTTTGTGTGTGTGTCTGCATGCACACATGAATGGACATATGTATACACATGTATATGTGTAGGTATGGCTGTGTGATAAGAAGTTTGCTTCCCAACCACATGGTTCTGGGTTCAATCCCAATGAATAGCACCTTGGGCAAGTGTCTTCTACAATAATCCCAGGCAAACCAAAGACTAGAGAGTGGATGTGGTAGACAGAAAGTGAAAGAAGTCCATTGTACATACATACACAAACAATATAATATTTCCTTGTAGCCAGACATGTTCTTGCAGAATATTGGAGATGAACGGCACAGCTTCTATGACTGTGGCAATTATTTTATACTATTATGAGATGTCAAGACAAGGACACACACACACACACACACACACAGACAACAGGTTTCCTTCAGTTTCCGTATACCAAATCCACTCATGAGGCTTTGATTGGTCCAGAGCTATACTAGAAGACACTTGCTCAAGGTGCCGTGCATTGGGACTGAACCCAAAACAACATTGGTGGGAAGCATTAGCATACTTCTTACCCACACAACCACGCCTGCACCTACGGATTAACGATTATTGATAATCACTTAGCAACAATAATACACACATTGGAATTGCTTCCGAACACACATTAAATGAAAATCACGAACTGAAGTTTTTAGGAGACTTGAAGTAACTTTTCTAACTCTAACAAGTAAGTTGGATAAGACAGGATACAATAGTTTGAAGGATAGTTTGGCTGTTATTTCTAGCAAACCAGACTAACCCTTTATATAGAGACTCTAGGCTCAGCAAGTCTTATGGGATGGCATCCAGTTGTTTGATTATTTTTATGCCAAACATTGGACTGCTGCTGATGCCATTGTCATCGTTGTTGTCATCATTTAATATCTGTTTACTATGTAAGGCAGTGAGCTGGCAGAATCATTTGCATCTCAGGTGAAATGCTTAGCAGTATTTGGTCTGTCTTTACATTCTGAGCTCAAATTCTGCCGAGGCTAAATTTGCCTTTCATCCTTTTGGGATGGTGGTGGTGGGGATGGGGATAAAATAAGTACTAATTGAGCACTGGGGGTGATGCAACTGACTTACCCCCTCCCCTAAAATTGTTCCAAAATTTAAAATCCATACTGGCATGGGCTGGATGGTTTAACAGGGTCTGCTGAGCCACAGGGCATGGTTTCTATGACTGGATGCCCTTCCTAATGCCAGCTACTTTACGGTGTATATTGGGTGGTTTTTTTATTCTACCAGCACTAGTGGGGTTGCCAAGCAACTTGCAAGGACAAGAAAAAGGGAAAGAATAAGAAAGGAAAAATTTCCTTTGATTAAGTGTGTGTAGGGTATTATGAGATGATGAAGAGAAGATTTTGTCAGGGACAAACAGGAGTATTGCTATGGAGAAGATACATGGCTAGCTCACATTTATATAATGGCAGGTGGCTGTATAAAATATGTCAGTTGATTAGCTGACTTAGACTGTGCTATCCTGATGAGGTCTAATAGATTGAAACATGTCCCCCAATTCTTCTTTCATTGTAAGGAATGAAAATCAAGCTATGAGCCATGCAGTTAGTGTTGTTTTAAATCTCACATCAATCACACTTCTAGCTTTGTGTAATCATTATTAATGGCCTGACCTTAGACAAGACACACAACTACCTACAAACACATCAACATTTCTCTCATCGTCAGTATAATGATTGTTAATAGCTTGAATTTAAACAAGACGCATTTCTAGATCAAATATATCAATAATTGTTAATGACTAGATCTTAAACAAGACATATTATACTGTACTTTATAGAATTAAATTCAAACCAAGTTGTCGAAAGGCACCAAACTTACTTGTCCTTGGGTTTCGAAGAGACAAAGTCATCTTCACTGGAATCAAACAGGTCAGATTTTTCAGGCTTATCTGTTGTCTGAAAAGAAGCAGTGAAAAGAACAAGTTATAAGCAAACCCTGGTTACAACCCCCAACAACAACAACAACTACAATATTTGCATTTACACACACACACACACCACCTACCACCATACAACCACGAGCTTTAACCATTTGGAATGTCTTCACAGACTGTGATAAGGACTCGATCATCAACATAGAGGAATTCCCAGGACAGCCAATTTTGAATTCCTCTGCTACAGCTTGGAGAACTATAATAAATTGGAGGGATGTTTGAGAACAGGGCCTTTGCTGAACACCTGCCTACCCCCAAAATTTCTCACTGAACTCATTGCCAACTCTCATTTCCCTGACTGAATTCCTGTCCAGGGCTTGTACCACTCTCACAAATCATTTCTATACACTGAGTTTTCTTCAAGACAACCAGACTTCAGATCATGGCACCCTATCAAAGATATTCTCCAGGTCAACAAACGCTCGGTAGAGAGGTGTTTTTCTTATCTAAAAATTTCTCTAGCAGCTGTTTTACTATGAAAAAAGCATCAGTCGTACTATGATCTGGCATAATTCTGAACTGCATCTCATCTAAATTGATTCTCTTCTTAATTAATTGTGCAAATACTCTTTCCATTATTTTCGTAACTTCACCCATCAGTTTGATGCTGCCGCAGTTGTTTTCTTTCCAAAGAATCTCTTTTGACTTTGTAACAATTGATGATTATACTGACTGCTGCACCAGCCACTGGTTATGTCACTGCCCTGTATTAATTAATTAATTGTAAGAGTGACTAGCTCGAGCCCTACCTTGCCAAATATTTTCAATGTTTTCAGTTATCTCCACAACTATATGTAATGGACCTGCTGCTGTTCCCACCTTCATATCATATATCTATCTATATCTATATATCTATCTATCTATCCTATATATATATACACACACACACACACACATTTTTTATTCATAATCTGCATATGTTACAGAGTGACTCAAGGGCCAAGAGTTTCGTGCATTGGTACAATAAGTTTGATAAGTGCATATACATACACTCCTCTCCACACAATTACATACATACATACACACACACACAAAAACACATAGATATACACACACATATATACAAGGCAACACAACAACATCCCTCAAACTGCACTGTCCTTGTAATGTCTGTTATTATCTAGTAGCTTAACTTTGATCTTGTTAACCTGCAGACTGTTTGATTCATGCTGTCTCTCTTCGTTTCATGCTTCTACTTTATATTTTCACATATTAAGAGACAGTGGAGTAGTACCTATTATTTTAGCAATCCCTCTAAGAAGTTCTTTTGATAGATTTTGAGATTTTGGAATAATAAGTCCTACAGGAGAGTTCAGACTAAATTTGGCAATTTTGTAAGTCTTCGTTTTACAGAAACAGCTTGATATGTTGCTGAAGAGTCAATGGCATTGGAGAGCATAAAGATTGAAATTGTAGTTGAGAAAAAGCTAGCTGACACAAAGGACTGGAAGCCATCTGAATATTGGAAAAGAGTGACCTGTGCCATGATGATTCAGACCAAGTATCAAAATGTCAGCATCATGACTGTTGCACAATGCTCTGTAAACACTGTAAAGGCTGTAAGATGTGACATGGACAGCTGCAACAGAGACTACGAGGCCATGGCTAGCAGGAAGTAGCACAGACAAGAACCAATGAGCCAGAGGACTGTGTTGAGCTTCTATATCCTCTTCCCCAGATTGGTTTGTGTTTTTGAGTTGTAGCTTATAGTCTGAAGTCACTAACCTATGCATGCCAGAATTTATCTCCACATCTTTGAGCAGGGCCTTAGGCTCAATTCAAACAGCTACCTGAAGTTGCTGGAGACTGGCAAACCCTAGCTGGTGAAGGTCGATGCTGAAAGGCCAGATGGGTGGTAGCTGGATTTGGTTTATTGCCATCCCTCCGGAAAGCACCAGTAATGGTTGTCAGAAAATCTCTATGACTTCACCAGCCCCAATTTCTGGCCTCCTAATTCTCTAGATTGTAATCCCTTGGATTACTGTGTAAGGGGGCATCATTGAGAAAGACAGCAACTGTTCTATCTGCAACACCAAGGCTGATCTGGTGGCTGAGATCAAGGAGGTATTTGAAGATTTTCCCAGGGACACAGTGAAGAATGTATGAACCAGATTGCAGAGTATCCTGAAGCCATGGTGGAAGATAAGGGTGGCCACTTTGAGTAAACTGTTACCTCCAAGCCATAATCTAGTTGATATTGGGTTTTGTTTTCTTTTTGTACAACCTCTCAAATTTAGCCTGAACACCCTGTAAGTGCCACCATAAAAGAGTTTTAACCATTTTGTTGAAATTATGAACGACTTCCACAAGAAGAAGTCTAAGACCACAATGGCTGGAAACAGCCATCTACATTGCACACTAAATGTTCTGTTAACTTTGATCCTACTTCCATTCCACTGCCCCTCATCTGCAGCTTGACCAGTTCTCAGAAGCCATGCATCCATGGCTAACTTCCTCATTGACCACAAGACAATATGGGAATGGAGTCATATTGAAAACTTCCACTAGGTTGATCTGGATGAGGGGTGTTTGTGGTCAGATGAAAACTTTTTTGCAGTAAAGAAACTGACAGATTGACAATTGGGTGAGTAACTAGATAAGAAAAATAGACAGATATACATACTGTCAGATATGCAGATAGACTGACATATATTGTGGGTGGACAGACAGAAAAACTGACAGATAGATATAATGGCAGATAAGCAGATAGATTGACATATGTTGAGAAGATAAGATAGATCAACAAGCAGAAAAATAAACACATAGATATACTGATAGGCAGAGAGATGGACATAAACTGACAGATAACAAATAGACAGATTGGCCAACAGAGTGATAGATGGAAGGACAGATAGATGGATGAATGGAAAGACAAATGGATACATTTAGTTAAGCAGACAACTACATAGGTAAAGGAATATTGCTGGATAGCCAGATAGATGAATATATATATAGCAGTGGGTGGTGATGGAGGTTAGGGCAGCGGTGATGGTGGTGGTGATGTAAGGATGGAGAAATGTCTATGTAAAATTAATTAATACAGTGACCTCATGGTTTCCCAAGGAAACAGCAATAACAACAACAACATGAAAAATAAATCCCCAACACAACAACAACAATAATAAAAAAAATCAATGACATTAGCAATAACAACAACGATGACGATAGCAAAGACAATGACAAGCAGAGGCGGTGGTGTGGGTGGTAATGGTGGTAGAGGGGCAAACAGCCAAAGTTGGCAATAATGGTCTCTGAACAAATATTAATATGATGCAGAAACTTTCTGATGACTTCATAACCACATCTCTACTTTGATGTCTTTTGACTGACCACCAAACGTCCTATATACACCGTCAGCAATGTCATCACACACCCATTGCTATCATCAGCATCATCATTATCGTCATCGTCATCATCCATCATCACGCAATCCTTGTCATCGTAGTTGCTGTCATCACTGCCACCACTTATAAAGCAGCCAAGAGTAACAAATGAGAAAACAGTGATTACAGCTTTCAGAATACAAATGGCCAAAAAAGGGTTTCCTCCAAGAGAATCTCTGGCATAATGTTACTCATCAGGGTACATAGCTTGGAGATGATAGAGTGTCTCCAAGTCAAGTCGTTGCATCTCTGCATTGAGCAGTCACAGCCCTGGTGCCACAGACATGATTAGAATGTCATGAGAAAGAACTGTAAAAATAATAAAAAAATTCTTCAAGCTGAGTCAACTAGCAGAAGACCTGGGGATATAACGGATGAGATGGTCGGATAATATCCATAGTCTCAGTTATTTTGTTGCTTGGGATTCCTTCTGATAGGATCCTATGGAGAAGGTGCCTGGGAACTCTACCCCTACAACCCTTCCAGGGTTAGTGGGCAGAGATGATTGGATGGATGGATGAACATCACAACTTCCTGTTTATAATGAGTCAGTAATTGATGATGGAACTAATTAACCAAATCTCCCTCCCTTGCTTTTTCACCTTCTCCACAATAGGGACCACAGGAATCAGTGAAAGGGAGTCTCTGTTCACTACTACTACTACTACTACTACTACATCATCGTCATCGCCGTCATCTAATGTTCGTTTCCCATGCTGGCATCATTTGAATGGTTTGACAGATGCTGGCAAGCTGGAGGGCTGCACCAGGCCCCAATTGTTTTGGCTTGATGCCCTTTCTAATGTCAACCACTTCACTGAGTGCACTGATCTCTTTTTTATATAGCCTCAGCAAAGGTGCATTTTATGTGGCACCCATTCAACCAGTCCACAAGTGGATTTAAAATAGGGGCCACAGTAATCAGTGCTGAAGGAACTTCATTACTGGTTGGAAAGTTAAACATAACTGAAATCCCTTCCTCCTCGACAACACCACTTGTAGTCATGGTTGGAATATCTCTGATCTTAAGTCTGTTCAACCAGGGTCAACCTGGGGTTAAACACCATCAACATCACCACCACTAATACAGTCATTATTATTATCATCATCATAATAATAAGCAACAGCATTCAACTCTGCTAACATCGTCACTACATCACCGCAAAAGTCACTCCTCCCCCACCGCCACCACCACCCATGCTTGTCATTACTGTTGCCGTCATCACTGTCACCACCACCACCACCACCACCACCACCGCCACCGCCACCATCATCGTCGTCACTACCATTTTAAAAAACAACAAAAACATAAATTATTCTGGAATCTCCTGTATAATGGTTTCTGATCACTTGCCATCAATATATGGTAATTAGAACACTGTCCCATTGACCATCCAGCTTAAAACCCCCCACCCCCCAGCAGCCCACCACAATGACATCATACCATAGTTAAATGTATCAGTGTTTGATATATTGATCCATTCGCCGCCATATCCAAGTCCACCATGAACCATTAATGGATCAGAGAGTTTTTATAATTTTACTGGCAGCATCACTACTGCTAGGGTGGTGATGGGGGTGGTGTTGGTAGTGATGATGTAATGTTGTTGTTGTTGCTATGACGATAGCAGTGTAATGCTGGTGATGGTGCAGTGTTGTTGTTGGTGGTGGTAGTATAGTGTTCGTAGCAGACAGGTAGTGGTGCTGTAGTGTTATTGTTGTTGTTGTTGTTGCTATAGTGTTGGTAGCAGCGGTAATGGTATAGTGTTGATGTTGTTGTAGTGTTGGTAACCAAGCGAACAACACTTTTATGCTTTTGTTTCAGTCATTTGACTGTGGCCATGCTGGAGCACTTCATTTAGTCGAGTAAATCGACCCCAGGACTTATTCTTTGTAAGCCTAGTACTTATTCTATTGGTCTCTTTTGCCAAACTGCAAAGTGACGGGGGACGTAAACATACCAGCATTGGTTGTCAAGCAATGTTGGAGGGGGGGACAAACACAGGCACACAAACATATACACCCATACATATATATATATACACACACACACACACATATATATACACACACACACACATACATACATATATACGACAGGCTTCTTTCAATTTCCGTCTAACAAATCCACTCACAAGGCTTTGGTCAGCCCGAGGCTATAGAAGAAGACACTTGCCCAAGGTGCCACGCAGTGGGACTGAACCTGAAACCATGTGGTTGGTAAGCAAGCTACTTACCACACAGCCACTCCTACGTCTATAAAAAACTGCAAAACTTTCTTTGTAAAAATAGATTTAACACAACATAAATGTATTGAGTGCTCTTTCAATTAATGTTTGGTTGTTTTTATGCCTAACTATACACACACAATGATGACTACCTCGTCTAGTCAGATGATAGCCATTTCACAATAAAATGATAGTGGGACATTTGTATGTCATTGAATTTATGTGACAAAAGCTTGTACAACACTTTTGTCACTCTCTCGATCACCATAGAAGGTTCCAGTGACAAGTATTTTGTTTTTTCCTTTTCTACTCTAGGCACAAGGCCTGAATTTTGGGGAAGGAAGTGGGGGCAGTCGATTAGATTGACCCCCCAGTATGCAACTGGTATTTAATTTATCCACCCTGAAAGGATGAAAGGCAAAGTTGACCTCGGCAGAATTTGAGCTCAGAATGTAAAGACAGATGAAATACCGCTAAGCATTTCGCCCAGCATGCTAATGGTTCTGCCAGCTCGCCACCTTATCTTGGTACCATGTATTCTTTTCTACTCTAGGCACAAGGCCCGAAATTTTTTTGGGGTGGGGTGGGGCTAGTCAATTAGATCGACCTCAGTACGCAACTGGTACTTAATTTATTGACCCCAAAAGGATGAATGGCAAAGGTGACCTTGGCAGAATTTGGACTCAGAACGTAAAGACAGATGAAATATCGCTAAGCATTTTGCCCAGCGTGCTAACGTTTCTGCCAGCTTGTCACCTTTGTTCCAGTGACAAGCGTTACAAGATGACTGGTGCTACTTTGATTGCAAGTTTTATGTCAGAATATCATTCTCCAAGAAGATCTGCTTTCGCCATGCCTTTGTCAAAAATATCAGGAGCCTCCTCTACCCCTGGGAAATCTATTTAATCAATTGATGGGATCCTGACAGACACAATTGTTCTGGGTCAGAACAAACCAAGGAGTAATGGTAATTAAGGGGTGACTTCATGCTTCCCACAGTGTGAAGGTGCATGGCTCAGTGGTTAGAGTGTCAGGCTCAGGATCATGTTGTAGTGAGTTCGATTCACAGGCTGGGCTGTGTGTTGTGTTCTTGAGCAAGACACTTTATTTTCATGTAACTCCAGTTCACTCAGCTGTAGAAATGAGTTGTGATTTCACTGGGGCCAAGCTATATCGGCCCTTTATTTTCCTTTGGATAACATCAGTGACAGAGACGAGATGCTGATATGCATGGGTGACTGATGGTCTTCCATAAAACAACCTTGCCTGGACTTGTGCCTTGGAGGGGAACTTTCTAGGTGTAATCCCATGCTCATTCATGACCAAAGGGGGTCTTAACCCTTTTACTATGCTTCCCACAATTCCTGAATTAGAACCTTACCACCAAATGCAGTTGAATGACATACATACATACATACGTGTTTGTGTGTCTGTGTGTGTGGTGTTATATAGTCAAACTTTGACTTCTAGTGGCTTTCTCAAACATCCACAAAGTTTTCTCAATCCATTACAGAAGAAGTTTGCAATTGTCCAAATTGGGTGTTTAATCTCTCTCACAAGAGTAATTAAATTCAGTCCTATTTGATAAGCTTCTGTACAGTTTTTATCAAGTAAATTCACAAGGTATCAATCAATCTGAAGAAAACATACTTGCCTAAGTTGGCACATAGCAAAATCTGGGCCATAACCAGATGGTTGTGAAGTGAACTACTTAACCACAAGCCTGTGCTTTATTGACACTAGTGGACTGGTGAGCATGTCCTAAGAGACTGAAACTGCAGTGTTCCATAGATAGACAGCCAATGAGAGGGAAATTTTCTGTTTGTTTTATCTGGAAGCTTCTCAAAAACCACACAGCTACAACACACACATATATTCATATATGTACACTCCCAAAGAAATATAGGAAAAATAGGATGAGTGGATGCAGATTGTGGTATTTGTTTTGCCTACCTTGGCAATGGATGGTTCTGGAACTGATGGCTTCTTTGTAGATTTATTGAATACATCAGATATGGGGTCATCATCATCGTCATCATCATCAAATAGGGAGAAATCAGAGCTTTTTGCTTTGCTTTTCCTGAAGAAAAAAAAAAGGCACATTTTCAGAAACCATGTTTTCTTGTGTGTTTGAAAGTTTACACATGAACACACACAAAGATTTTCTTAATATTTTTAAAAGCACAAACATATAGATAACCTTAAACAACCCCACCATCTAAACATACCCACCTGACACTGTACCCAGCATTTCCAAGCCCTACTTCAGATTACCTACTCTTTCCAAATAGCCATAAATATAGCACAAGAGGGTATTGATACAATGGGCTATTTTTAGGTGTGGATGTACTGCCTAGCAGTAATGAAGACAATACAGGCTTTCATTTCATTCCATCTCATATCACACAAACACAAACATGCCTACAGTAATATCAATCTATCTATCTATTTATCTATCTATAATGTATGTATATGTGTGTGAAGCGCCATGTATGATGCTCTTGCCACTTGGATCACTTTAGTAACTCTACTGATTAAAGGATAAAAAAAATTGTGTGTGTGTGTGTATATATATATATATATATATACATATATAAATAGATCTCGCTCTCTCTCTCTCTCTCTATCTATATATATATATATATATATATATATATATGGAGGCGCAATGGCCTAGTGGTTAGGGCAGTGGACTCGCGGTCACAGGATCGCGGTTTCGATTCCCAGACCGGGCGTTGTGAGTGTTTATTGAGCGAAAACACCTAAAAAGCTCCATGAGGCTCCAGCAGGGGGTGGTGATCCCTGCTGTACTCTTTCACCACTCTTTCTTCTGTTGGCCTGCTCGCTTAGCCAGCGGGGTGGCGTCATTCGAAGGCTAAAACAATGCAAACACATTGTGACCAGCGATGTGTAACAACATCTGATGGTCTGGTCGGTCACGAAAAAAAAAAAAAGAAATATATATATATATATAGATAGATATAAGATGGAGGTAGAAATAGCACAGAAGTAAGTAAGACATTTCAATTTAAGAGGGAATTTAATAAAAATGATTTTAAAAATTATATATGAAGAAAATATCATCCGTTTCGATGAATTTTATCTTATCAAATATCAGTAAAAATTTATAGAAATTTGAAGTGAAAAGTTTATCTTCTGCCTGGGGTGTCAAGAGACATGTGTATTGATCTCTCAAATCTCCTGACATTTTATGGTTTACATATTTTGCTTACCTTCCCCTTCTCCACTTTCCCTAACTCTTCCTCCATACATTCTTGCAACCCCTCTTCCCTGAGGTGCCAACTCCTACCTGAGGTGCCACGTGGACACCTCATTACGACTGTCTACCCCCCCACCCCCGGAGACACTACTAATTCATTCTCACTCGCACCTTCAAAATGATGTGAGTAATTGTGTAGTTCGTGTCTATAACAAGGACTTTCTGTGCCCCAACCTATTCCCGCGAACCTTAACTCCCATCTAACATGAGGACACAGCACCCCACCTCCTTGAGTTTGTAGACTTGGTGATGTTCTTGTGCTGAGTTTTATTTCCCCTTTTTGTTCTATCAAGCCTACAGTGATCTATACATCTTTAGCTGTATGTCTCTCAATCTATCTATATATGTAGATAGGTGCAGGAGTGGCTGTGTGGTAAGAAGTTTGCTTCCAGACCACATGGTTCTGGGTTCAGTCCCACTACATAGCACCTTGGGCAAGTGTCTTCTACTATAGCCTTGGGCCAACCAAAGCCTTGTGAGTGGATTTGGTAGATGGAAACTAAAAGAAGCCTGTTGTGTGTGTGTACATATATATATATATATATATTCTTTTAATTGTTTCAGTCATTTGACTGCAGCCATGCTGGAGCACTGCCTTTAGTTGAGCAAATCGACCCCTGGACTTATTCTTTGTAAGCCTAGTACTTATTCTATCGGTTTCTTTCGCTGAACCGCTAGGCTACAGGGACATAAACACACCAGTACTGGTTGTCAAGTGATGTTGGGGGAGCAAATACAGACACACAAACATGTACACACACATATATATATGTATATGACGGGTTTCTTTCAGTTTCCGCTCACCAATTCCACTCACAAGGCTTTGGTTGGCCCAAGGCTATAGCAAAAGACACTTGCCCAAGGTGCCAAATAGTGGTTTTATAAAAGAGACCAACAGATTAATTTACTAGGCTTACAAAGAATAAGTCCTGGGGTTGATTTGTTCGACTAAAGGTGGTGCTCCAGCACGGTTGCAGTCAAATGACTGAAACAAGAGCAAAAGAACTTCTATTTCTGTCTACCAACCTATCTACAGTAAAGTCCCTCCCATATGGCACCACTGAGGAGGATTTCTTGATAACTTAATTTTTCCGATATCTGATTATCACTTTCTTAAATTACCACAGCACCTTACAAAACTTGTTTAAACTATATTTACATAAGTGTTATCATTGATATTTTGAATATGATAAAAAATGAGAGAAATTGGGAAAAATAAAAATATGCAAGACTGTGTGGTAAGAAGTTTTCCAACATTTCCAAGGGCTTAGAAATACTGAAGGACTGCTGCAATAAGTGTGTGAATCTGAGAGTGGAATACGTTGAATAAAATATAATTAACTGATCCTCCTGTATTTTCTTTAACCCAAAGCTAAGAACTTTTCAGCAACCCTCATGTATGTATGTGTGTATATATAGTACAATATTGATAAGGAGATGGGGCACCACCTTGACCCCAATACTTTCATTTTAAACCCTAGTGATTAGTCTATCAGACTATTTTGTTGAACTGCTAAGTTATGGGGACATAGACAAATCAACACTGGTTGTCAAGCAATGGTGGGGGACAAACATACTCAATGAAATGACACACACACACACACACACATATATATATATTATGATGAGCTTCTTTCAGTTTTTATCTACAAAATCCGCTCCCAAGGCTTTGGTTAGCCTGAGGTTAAAGTAGAAAGCACTTGACCAAGGGCCATGCAGTGGGACTGAACCTGGAACCATGTGGCTGGGAAGCAAACTTCTTACCACACAGCCACATCTGCAACATATATTCTTTTCTTCTTTTATGTGTTTCAGTCATTTGACCGTGGCCATGCAGGAGCACCGCCTTTAGTCGAGCAAATCGACCCCAGGACTTATTCTTTGTAAGCCTAGTACTTATTCTATTGGTCTCTTTTGTCAAACTGCTAAGTTACAGGATGTAAACACACCAGCATCAGTTGTCAAGCGATGTTGCGGGGACAAACACAGACACACAAACATGTACACACACACACATACATACATATATATATACATATATACGACAGGCTTCTTTCAGTTTCCGTCTACCAAATCCAAGCACAAGACTTTGGTCGGCCTGAGGCTATAGTAGAAGGCACTTGCCCAAGGTGCCACGCAGTAGGACTGAACCCGGAACCATGTGGTTCGTAAGCAAGCTGCTTACCACACAGCCACTCCTACGTCTGTATACATTTCATTTTTCAATATCAAATTTCTTTATATTGAATCTTTTGTAGTCAATGAAGGCAGGTCAGTGTCCTCCTGGATGCGTGAAATTGATGTGGATGACTTTCAGTTTAAAGATATGTCACTGCGTACATGCAGGGACCCCCTCCACAAAAAAAGGAAGAAGAAAGGGTTTAGTAAGACTAGAAATAACACAGAATTATAATAATGGGAAATTAGGATGGTGGGAGACAATATGATTGGGAAAATTATTTAGTGAGGAGACCATAAAGTGCATTAAGTGTGACTGGATTGTTATTTGGGACAGGTGTGTACGTGTGTGTTGGCTACTAGTATCATATTTGTTATGGGTGTATAAAGTTTGAGCTGGCATGTACATTTTTGTGACTAACGTCCTCGGTATCTCAAGATTTTGTAATCTAGAAATTGTAATCTAGATTTAGAATCTGTTTTCATGCTTGTCATCGCTGCTGTTCTTGTTGTTGTCGTCGTGTTCTAATCAATTAGTCAGTGGTGGAAATGGGGTAGCAGTCATGACTTTTACAGCAATGGATCCCCACCTCTCTTGATTGGTGAGATTGCAGTGGTTAGTGGTGAGATAAAGCATCAGAATGTGAAGGCCTTGCAAGAAGAGAGAGAGAGAGAGAGAGAGAGATCCTTCCTGAATTGTATAAACTCATAGGGCCAGTACCCAGGTTTTTCCCTCTCTCTCTTTCGGAGAGGCACTGAGCACCTACACGCACACATACACACATAGCAGTAATTTCCGCCTACCGAATTCAATCACAAAGCTTCGGTCGACTCGGGGCTATAGTGAAAGACACCTGCCCAAACTGCCACGCAGTGGGACTGAACCCAAAGCCATATAGCTAGGAAGCTAGTCCATCATCACAGGATCACCCATTTTTTGCCAGCTGAGTGGGACGAAGTAGTGAGAAAGGATCTTCAGATGGTGGGCCTCACTGAGAAAACAACAAGGGGCTGGGACTTGTGGTGACTTGCTGTACTCAAGAAGGGAACCCAGCCATAGAAACCATGCCACAACAGACAATTGGAGATCTGGACAGCTCCCTGGTTGGCCAGCTCCTGCCAAACCGTCCAACCCATGCCAGCAAGGAAAATGGATGGATGGATGATGATGATGATGATGATGAGTGGATTGGAGCAATGAGAAATGAAGTATTTTACTCAAGAACACAATACATTGCTTGGTCCAGAAATTGAAACCACAATCTTATGATCACGAGTCCAACATCTTAACCACTAAGCCATGTGCCTCCACATATGCAGGAAGGGAGCTGGAATCAGGGTGATGCTGCTGATGATGATGGTGGTGATTATGGTAAAGATGGTGGTGATGATGATGGTGATAGTAATAATGGCAATGGTAAACCAACAAAGGAATCTATACCCATCTGGATGACCTGTTAGAAATAGCAGCTGAAATCTCCCAATTCACACCTTAATATCTTGAAAAAGAAAAAAAAAAAGACACAATGGAGAATGTAGCTCCTTCTCACATCAACTCTTTGATATACAACATGACAGATGGTCATGGAAGGACTGGGTTTTATTAACAAGTCCCTTCAACTGGGATTAGCCCTTTATTACTCTGTCAAATGCTACGCTTATACATTCACATTGTTTTGAATTAATCATGTATTATCTTGTAGCTTAAGAGATTACAGTGATATCTTTTGTTTTTTTTCTTGTTTTGGTCATTAGACTGTGGCCATGCTGGGGCACCACCTTAAAGAATTTTAGCCAAATGAATTTAATTAAGTAGTAATTTTTTAATTTTATTTTATTAGTCTCTTTTGCCAAACCACTAACTTATGGGAATATAAACAAACCAGCACCGGCTGTCAAGTAGTGGAGGGGAACAAACACACACACACACATATATATGACAGACTTCTTTCAGTTTCCGTCTACCAAATCCACTCACAAGGCTTTGGTCGGCACAAGGCTATAGCAGGAGACATTTACCCAAGGTGCCATGCAGTGGGACTGAACTCAGAACCATGTGGTTGGGAAGCAAACTTCTTAGCACACAGCCACATTTTTAGAATGACATTGTAGAATGGGTGTGAGAAGCTGGATCTGACCGGCTTGAACATAAAAAAAAAACAATTAGATTATTTGGGATGGATGTGACCAGTTTAAAGGCCAAAGAGCTGAAAAAATAAATACTGCAGTCACGAACAAGACAGACTACAAGACCGGTGACTACATGTGTTGGGCAGAAGCAGGTGTAAATTACCTGAAATTGAACAGTTCCACCCCTCGAAATAACATGCACAGGAGTCAAAGTCATGAATTAAGACAGCTGACATCGTTGTGGTTTCAGAGCATATCCTGGTTAGATAAACAGACAGATACCTAATACCAAAGGACCACAAAAACAATGAGAAAGACACATAAACAGTGTTCTCCTGTTACTTTTTTTTTCTAAAAATAAAACAACAGCAACAGAGAGCAATGCCAACTGCCATTTTCAAGATTGTTTTCATCACCCAAGAAGATAAGACTAGGAGGAGGGGAAAGTCAACAAGAAAAAAACAAGAAAAAAACAGTTGTTTATAAGAACTGATAATGTGGAGCAGGGGGGGGTGCGGGGCGATGGTTGGTGGGGGTTGGTGTCGGTGTCGGGGTGGGGTGGGGGAACAACCTTGAAATATTGTTTATTACAAATGAAACAGAAAACATTCATAAGGAAATATGTTAAATGCCTGCCTTCATAATGAAGATACTGACACAGCCATGCAAACGCAAACACACACTGGAAGAGAGTAGAGCTTTCAATAACACACACATGCACATATATCTATCTATATATCTATATATATATATATATATATGTATGTATATACATACACATGTAAGCATATACACTAGAAAATAGTAATGCTGTCAATGACATGCATATACACAAACACTACCTAAAGCAGAGTAGTATTTTTTAGCAAACACACACTCACACTAAGACATTCTTTATACCACAACTTATACACACACACACACACACACACAGGTATGGAATCTCACAGTAATATATTGGAGAGTGTATGTGTGTGTGTGTTATTAAGAATGCAACCACGTTTCTGTATGGGTGTGCATACATGCATGTGAGTACGTAAGCTCGGTTATGCTTCTGAAGGTTACTCTGTGTGTGTGTGTATGTGTGTGTGTGTATGAGTGTGTGTGTTTAATGTTTCGATGTTGTTCTGTATGTACATGCCTATAAACACTCATACAGACAAATGCATATATCTACACACACACACACAAACATATGCAATATACATACACATACACACCTGTGTGTATGTATATATATATATATATATATATATAGTTAATCGAAACAAAAAAAAACACACAAAAAAAACACAACAACGCGAGGACGTGGAACAAATATAGTATTATTGGACGCTCAGGAAAGAAGGAGGTTTAACGTTTCGAGCGGAGCTCTTCGTCGGAAACATAGGAGAAGGAAATATCCAGAGAAGGGAAGACAGAGAAAAAAAAAAAATCGCCAACAGTACACACGAGGTCACATTTATATATATATATATATATATATATATATATATATATATATATATACCTGTACACACAACCGACAAGGAGTGGTTGATAGCAAAAAATCCCCACAGATAATAACGGCAGAAAATTAAAGAGGACCCCCCCCCCAACTTCCACCCGATATCCATCTTACGAAGACAGCATTAAAGAGAGAAGTGGGTGATTCAGTACACACCCATGCCTCTGCAATCCCTACCCCTGCATCGCTCCTCTACTGCGCATTTTCTTACCCGAGGAACCCTGCCTCCCCACCCTCCATCTACCCACCTTCCCCCTTCTGCAAAATAATGATGAAAACGTTTACGTAACAGTGTAGAGTTACATGAAATACTAACAGCAATGCTGGAGTGGGGTAGGTGGGATGTGGGGGTACTGTCATCCACCGTGGTACCTCCTCAAAGGTATAGCTCTGCTGTGAGGTGTGTGTGTGTGTGTGTGGGGGGGGTTGGCGAAACGAGGTATAGTTTTTGTTTTGTCTGGTAGGCATGTTTGTACATGGGTTTTGTGGTTTGGTGGTGATGATAGAGGTGGCAGCAGCAGCAAATTGGTGCCTTGATCAGGGTGGTGATGATGGTGATGACTGCTGATATTGGTAGTAGTGGTGATGATGATGATGATGGGAGACAGTGGCGATGGTAGTTGTAGTGATGATGATGATGGTGGTGGTGGTAGTAATGATGATGGTGGTGGTGATGATGGTGGTGATGGTGGTGGTGGTGATAATGGTGGTGGTGATAATGGTGTTGGTGGTGGTGGTGATGGTGGTGGTGATGACGATGGCAATGGTGACTGTAGTGAGGTTGGTGATGATGGTGGGGGTTGTAGTGATGATGATGATAATGGCAGTGGTGGTGGTGATGGTTGTGGTAATAATGCCAATGCCATTCACATGGCCTGCCTTCAGTTGCAATTTAAAATGTTTGTGTGCACAGCTGCTGCACCACTGCAGATACATGAGCAGTACACCAAATAAGAACTACATTCTAACCCAAAGACATTCTAACCATGACTGTCCCTCCCCATTTTCACATGTGCAAGGAACCCAGAATCACATTGTTCAATGAGCCATTTTTTTTTTTTAGAATGATACAGTGTGATTTTAGGGAGATTTGGTTGTTATTTCTAGCAAAGTTGTTCTCAACCTGCAGTGGCTCAGAGCCCTCTTTCTTCATGGAATGGAGCATAACAAATAATCTCACCTTATGTTTTGCAGCCCTACCTCATTCCAAAACATTAGATCACATTAAAACAACAAAAGAAGCTAATTTTATGCAGTGGCTTTATTAACCACATGTTTTCCTCATTTCTGCTTTTTCTAGACATTTGCATGGATTAGTGGCCTCTATGTTAAATTGCTACAAAACTTACTAAAGAAAATGAGGGTTTATATACTGCATTTGATTAACAGCTGGCAGGGACACACTGTACTTCATTTTGCAACCATAATATCCTACCAGTGGCATATGGTGGTGATTGTATTTGGTGTGCTTCTACACCCACTGCCATCAAATTTCAAGCAAGGGTATAACAAAAGTTTTCCATTAAGATTCGGGACTAAATTAACGAGAAAGGTTTATATCTAAGATGAATTTGCCATTTTCAATGGGTGTGCACTGCACACCAGGAAAACAAGCCCCTGAACGCTATCAAGTATATTAAGGGCTTTTAAAATTAATACTGTGTCCTATGTGTGTTAGCAGTGCAATTCAGTCACTTTTTAAAGTTATCTCCATGGATTTTCTTTAGAAATTAGAGCCAGCACTGAAAGATAAGAGGTTTCATATATGAATACGTCTAATCATAGGTTCTCAAAGTGTGCATAACCACCCCCATCCAGGTGGGCATTGAGACAGTTCAGGTGGGTGCTAGTGCCTAAGGGAACTGTAAAGAAAAAGGTGTTGGGAGAAAGGTAGTAAATTGGGGGGGACACTATGAATTTATGATAATATTATTATAATATTGTATACAAATTACATAATACTATATTAAGTATCAAATGATTCATAGTATATATAAATTTATTTATACATAAAAATAGGGGTCAGGGCACAAGTCTGGGCAAGGTTGTTTATGGAAGACCAGCAGTCGCCCATGCATACCAATTAATTGAAACAAAAATTGAAACGAAAATAGTGTTTTTCCACAGAAATCTGGTAACAAAGTGAAGGTGCATGGCTCAGTGGTTAGAGCATCGGGCTCACAATCATGAGGCAGTGAGTTCGATTCTTGGACTGAGCTGTGCATTGTGCTCTTGAGCAAGACACTTTATTTTCATATTCCTCCAGTTCACTCAGCTGCAGAATTGAGTTGCAACATCACTGGTGCCAAGTTGTATCAGCCTTTGCTCTTGAATAATATCATTGGCATCAGGGTGTCCATCAGTCATTGTAGCCAGGGTGTGGCTAGCCACCCTTCTTGGCAGGGTATTCATCCACCCTTGTAAAAAAGGATGTCCATCTTCCTTGTAAAGCAGGGTGTCCGTCCACCCTTGCAAACAAGGTGTCCATCCACCCTTATAAACAGAGCAAGGCCAGCCACCCTTTTAAACAGGGTGTGATCAGCCACCTTCCACACACCAGGTAAACAACCAGTTTGCCTCTATTTTTTCAAGGGTTTTTAAAGCATTTTTTCTTTTCAGCTTTCCTTGCAACATCATCAAATCCTCATTGAACATCTGCTTTCCTTGCTGGCATGGATAGGAAACTTTGACATGGAATCAGAAAACTGCAGGGCTGCATTGAGCTCCAATGTCAACGTTGGTACAGAGTCCATTGGGTCTTTTGTTTGTGCCACCGTAATGTGCCTCAACAATTTTTGGATTTCATCTTCAGTGAACCACGACGTGCAGCAATCAATTTGCACCTTCTGTTTCAAATTGGTAATGTGATTTGAGGGAGAACTGTTGGGTATTTCTAGCAGGTCCAACGGACCGCATGGACAGGACATAGTGTGTGCATGTGTATGTGTGTAAATCTGTGTTTGTGCATGCTTTGTATGTATATGTATGAATCTATGCATGTATGTGAAGCATATACATACATATTCAGATCAAAAGGAGAAGGTAGAAGGAATGAAGAGTAGGAAGGGTGGGTGAGGGAGGGAGAACACGGCCAGTGGGTGAGGGAGTGGGGAAGTGGACCGATTTGGTAGTTGATGGGGTGGTGGTGGCTGAGCAGGGGGTGGGGTGGATAGTTAACAACAGAACTTTTGTTACTATTCTGGTACTTTGTAATAATTGACAAGACAATCAGAAAGCTCTGTTCATGTGTGTATGTGTTTGTAGGCGGAGAAACAGTGGCTATATATATATATATATACATACATACATACGACTGTGTGTCTATATCTATCTATCTATATATATATATATATATATATACATACATAGATACATACATACATACATATGTCTGTGTGTCTATATCTATCTATCTATCTATCTATCTATCTATATACACACATACATACGTCTGAGTGTCTATATCTATATATAGAGAGAGAGAAAGAGAGGGAGAGAGAGTACAAGATTCTCCCCTCAGCCACTATTTAAAAAGAAAAAAAACAACAGCAACACCACCACCAACACAAAAAGGCCAAGTCATGGTTTTCCAGTATTTGGTGTATGCTTATGTCTGTAGGTAGGTGAGGAAGGAGAGAGTAGTAGGAGTAGGAAAGAGAGAGGAGGAGGAGGAGGAGACAAAAAGAGATTGAGAAGTGGTGTGGGGGTGTAGGGTGGTACAGGAGGTAATAATGGTATGTCCCTGGGAGTACTATTTCATCCAGTAGCAGAAGCGAGGAGGCAAAAGGTCAGAAATAAAGAAATGTAAAACTCCACAGGATACCATCTAATCTAATGCCTTCCGGTGGGGAGAAAGGGGTGAGGGTGAGGGGTTCTCCACCCCAGACCATTGGCAAAGCACTGGCAGTGACTAGTTTCTCTTTCTTTCTCACATACATTACACACATATCCATACATACATACACACACACACAACTGTTTGCATATGCACACAAACACAAACATACATATATAAACAGACACATATATAAATACACACACACACACACACATATATAGCTTGGATGCATGTGTGTGCTTGTGTGATCATAATTTAAGGTCTGTTTTCCATACTGGTATGAATTGGATAATTTGACAGGAGGTGTTGAGTCAGAAGACAGCACCAAGCTGTACTGTTGGCTTTGGCATGGTTTCTGAGGCTGGATGCCCTTCCTAATGTCAAACACTATACAGAGCGTACTGGGTGCTTTTTATGTGGCATCAGCAGCAGTGAGGTTATCAAATAATTTGCAAGACAAGACTGTGTTGGAGCGGGGAATAGTACTGAGGGAGGTGGCTTTGTGCCAGATAGGACAGAAACAAGTGTCTTGCAGTCAGGGCCAGATTAAGCCCCAACATGGCCCTAAGCTCTTAAAAGATTTTGGTGTCCCCATAAAAAATTATGTAATTCAAAATATAAACAATAACAAACCATAAAATATATTTTTATTTTTGAAAATGAAAAAAAAAACAGTAAGAGGGAAAATAATGTTTATTTTTGTATACTTCCACTTTATTTATATTTGAAAAGCTTCCTCCTACTTTTTTGAATTGCAAAGTCTTTGATCAGGACCTCAAAATTAATCTTAGGTAACACATCTGCATCTATACTTAGTAGGGATAAAGGCATCCTGAATATTGTTTTAGCAAGTTTAAAGTGATTTCTTTTGTGCCGTAAACCATCTACCATTTCTGTAATGCCCTACCCATTTCCTTTGATGCTCTGCTTAATGGTTAGTCTAGCACTGCTTGCAGTAAAGGAGATACATGACTACTCCAGAAGGGGATAGAGAGAACATGGACAGCTGCAATGGAGACTATGAAGCTATGGCCAGAGAATAAAGGGTGCAACAGGTGTTCTGACTGTGTTTGCACACCGGAATTCATCCAACAACTGATGGAACAGGGCCTTAAGCTCAATTCAAAGGCTATGTGAAGCTGCAGGAGACTGTGGTCATATCCAGGCTGGAGAGGGTTGCTGCTGGAAGGCCATATGTGTGGTAGTAGGATTTGGCTCCTTATACCTGCAGAAAGGGTCAGAAGTGGTTGTCGGAGGATTTCTATGACTTCACCAGTGCCAATTTCTGGTTCCTAATTCCCTGGCTCTTCCTAATTCCCTGGATTATAATCTCATGGATTACTCCGTGCATAGGGGTGGGGGTGGGGAGCAGAGTCGAGAAAGATACCAACCGCTCTGCCTGCAACACTGAGGCAGATCTGGTGGTCAAGACCAAGGTATGCCCAGGGGCACAGTAAGAAATGCATGCACATGGTTCCAGACCATGGTGGAAGCTAAGGTGTGGCCACTCTGAATGAACTGTTATCTCCCAGCCATAACCTTGTTCAGATTTTTTGATTTTTCAAAATACTTTTATTTTTGGATGGGATATTGTCTTTCCTTCTATGTGAAATGTCAAATTCATCCCAAACACACTGTACACATAAATACATACATACACACACACACACACACACACACACACACACATATATATATATTAATACTTTTTTTCGTTCGGCGTTAACAGCCCTTCTTATCTTGTTTTTCCTTGTCCTGTCTTTTACTGTTTATAATTTGTACTGTCGTTACTGTCCTGTTTTTGTTACCATTTTTACCCCTCTGCGAAAAGATCTCAAATTTTAATTGATTTGCTTTTCGCAGGAAGGAAAGTTTCTTATCGAAGATACGTCTCGCCTTCACCTTCGAAACGTAGAGTAGATGAAACCATGGCGACTGAAGAAGGGGTTTTTTTTTGTGTTAATTGTCCTGTACTCTATTTTTTTGTTGTTTAAAAAAATGTCCTGTTCCTTGGGTTTGTGTCTATGTTTTCGTTTCTCATTGTGTTCGACGTCTTTTTGGTGTCCTGTACTCATATATGCGTGTATATATACATGTAGAGGTAGGTACGTACATATATGTTTATATATATGCATATGTTTTATTTATTAATATATCATATATATATATATATATATATATATATACACACACACACATACATGAATACACATACACACACATACACCAGGACCACAGAATAAGGAAAACATAACAATGGTGTTGCCATAGTGTGCAAGCCAGCTGGGAAAAGTTTTATAAAATAATGATTCACAGAAAACCTGAGAAATCCTAAATTTTACTCTTAAGCTACTAGCGTTGTTGTGGGTGTATATGTTGACACACACACACACACGTTCGTTGTCATTTTACATTTATTTTTCTCTGCTAGCATGGGTCAGATGTTTCAAAACAGAGAAAGTTCAGTCACAGTGTCAACAAGGAATGTCATCGCCACTGTTTTGCTCAAGTGGTGACAAGCATGGAAAATCAAAACTTATGTACAACTGCAGAAACACACATACACATTGCATATATGATATATATATATATATATATATATATATATATATTGAGAGAGAGAGAGAGAGAGAGAGAGAGAGAGAGAGAGAGAGAGATTTTGTTGTGGAAATATTTTTACATATTACTTAAATGCAATGAAGTCTGTTAATTTCCTTTTATTAATGCCCACAGCCTACCTAAATTATTTGCTCATTATATGTTGGGGCCAGTTGTGGTGTGTTGGGGCTAGTGGTATTAAGTTGGGGGCTAGTGATGTTATGTTGGTGCCAGTTGTGGTCTCTGGGAGCTAGTGATATCATGTTGGGGCTAGTGATATTATTTGGGGCCAATTGTGGTGTGTTGGAGCTAGTGGTGTTATGTTGGGGCTAGTGATGTTATATTGTGATCAGTTGTGGTGTGTTTGGGCCAGTTGTAGTAAGTTGGGAGCCAGTTGAGGTAGATTAAGGTTTGTGATGTTATACTGGGGGCCAGTGGTGGTATGTTTGGTGGATTAGATATATAGGGACACATAGTATTTGGGTAGTGATGGTAGTGGGATGATGTAAGCATGTTAGCGTTTGTAAAGGTAGTGCTGTGTTGATGTTTGAGACAATTTTTAAATAGGAGATATGGGTCACTTGTCTCTCTCAGAAATAATTGCACCTCCTGTGATAGAGGTGAGAGTGGTGAGGGTGGTAATTATAGCTTTGATCATTTCTGTAGTAGGGGCAATAGTAGAGGAAGTATTAGTGGTAATAGTAGTAGATGAGATAGTAGTATGTGTGTCAATGGTATTAATTGCAGCACTGGCGAACCTTGTGGTGATGGCATAGTTTTATAATTGCAACTCTAATAGAAGTTGTTGTGCTAGAAAAAGTAGTAGTATGTCAGCTGTTGTTGGTGAACTGTTTTAGTAGTAGTAGTGGTAATTAATCATAGCACAGATAATGGAAGTGTGGTGGTGGTGGTAGTAACTGCTACAGTACGGGTGACAGCAGGAAGTGGTAGTAATTTCAACACTAATTATGGTGGTAGTGGTGGTGGGCTGGACACGGTTGATTCTCTTGTGACATCGGTGTACCACTAAAGAAACTTAGTTTACCAAAGTGTGGGCGGTAGCGGTGACGGTGGCATTGAGGCTGACATCCTCTGCTCCTGCCACCAGTTGGCTCAGCACTTTAAAGGATTTATGATTGAAAGCATTCCAAATGTGACCACCAGTAAAAATATGCAAGACTTTTCTCAAATTCCAAATGTGAATTTGTCTGTGTTAACTATATCCCAAAGATGGAGCCTTGTATCTTTGTATCATCGGTGGAAGATTTATAATAATTAAAAAATAGGAGAGACAGCAGACAGACATACATACATACAGACAGACAGTTGTCCGAAAATGTCATCAAGGCTTTGGTTGGCCTGAAGCTATAATCAAAGACACTTGTCCAAGGTGCCATGCAGTAGGACTGAACCCAGAATCATGTGATTGGGAAGCAATCACATGTACCTATAATATATATATATATATATATATAAATAAAACACACACACATATATAAAATACAAACACACATATATGTATGAACATATGTGTATGCATGAGTTTGTGTATATATGTGTGTATATGTGTGTGTGTGTGTATGCATGACATTTATGAGTACTAATCTAGAGCAGAAAAACATTGTCTAATTCCATGGGACTGGGTAATGTGTTCACCTAGTACGTGACAGATGTGCGGTTCAAGTCCCATGGGAGGGCTTGCTTCCTTTTATCCTGTCTTAGAGTTGATGCTCATAAATATCTTATATAATTCATACTTAAATTCTTAACTGTTGAAAAATTAACTTAATACACACACACACACATATATATAGTATACATTCATACTAATATAGGAAATATTTGTCCAGCTAGCCAGCCAGTGTTTGATGCTGTTTTTAGAAAGCCTGTACCAGTATGGGAAGTTGAGTTACTACAGATGCAACAACTAAGAACTGTCTTTTGCAAACACCCTGCTGTCTTTGATATCAGGACCACATGTTCCTGTATTCCAAAATTTTAGAACAGCCAAGCCCAGCCCAGTCTGTAATAAATATCAGATGGTCATAATTTTAGAAGAGCCACCCAATAACAAACATTCTAGTAATCAATGGTGAAAGGCTTTTAATATCTCCCAAAATGACAAAAGTAGGAAGCCCAAAAACAAAAGCTTGCCAATAGAGTAAGGCTTCAGTTTAGAAACAAAGATATATAATGAAGAAACAACTGGTGGAAGACCAAAACAGCTGAAATCTTGACGTAGACGACATGATGTTTGTTTAATGTAACCATAACAGTGTATGGCCTTAGTACAACAGACCCAATAGCTTGTAGAGATTTTAGATGTAAAGACAAGGGAAAAAGGTTATGAAAGAACAAGCAGTAGTTAACAATCAGTGGAGAGAACAATCCAAATATTTGCTTAGTTGTAACTGTGAAACCATCAAAAGATCTTTGGATAACATATAGTGCACTGGTGAACGATTACCCCCTCCTGACATTGCAGAAACTAAACCAGAGCAGTCGGCTTCCTGACAACAACAATGTACCTCTGTCTGTTGAGATCCTGGCTGAGATATACAAGCTTGAGAACGAAACATTAACAATAAAGTTTCCTGTGCTGTTTCTGCTAATCTGAATGTGAAAAGCTGGTCAGCCATCTTAAAGTTGCAACTATTATTATGATTCTTTTTCAATAAAGGCAACTAAGAAGAATCTGTTTCGTGAATTACTGGAAGATGTCTGGCTGTGTGGTAAGAAGTTTGCTTCCCAACCATATGGTTCCAGGTTTTCCCACTGTATGGCACCTTGGGCAAGTGTCTTCCATTACAGCCTCGGATCGACCAAGCCTTGCAAGTGGATTTGATAGATGGAAACTGAAAGAAGCCTGTCCTATATATATGTATATTTACTCTTACTCTTACTCTTCTACTTGTTTCAGTCATTTGACTGCGGCCATGCTGGAGCACTGCCTTTAGTCGAGCAAATCGATCCCAGGACTTATTCTTTGTAAGCCCAGTACTTATTCTATCGGTCCCTTTTGCTGAACCGTTAAGTTACGGGGACGTGAACACACCAGCATCGGTTGTCAAGCAATGCTAGGGGGACAAACACAGACACACAAACATATACACACACACTTATATATATATATATAAATATATACGACGGGCTTCTTTCAGTTTCCGTCTACCAAATCTACTCACAAGGCATTGGTCGGCCCGGGGCTATAGCAGAAGACACTTGCCCAAGATGCCACACAGTGGGACTGAACCCAGAACCATGTGGTTGGTTAGCAAGCTACTTACCACACAGCCACTCCTGCGCCTATATATGTGTGTCTGTGTATGATTGTGTGTCCATATTTGTCTGCCCACTATCATTTGACAACCAATGCTAGTGTTTATATACCTGTAACTTAGCAGTTCGGCAAAAGAGACTGGTAGAATAAGTACTAGGCTTACAAAGAATAAGTCCTGGTGTTGATTTGTTCGACTAAAGGTGGTACTCCAGCATGGCCACAGTCAAATGACTGAAACAAATAAAAGAATAACTGATTTCTCTCATCAGAGCAGAATCTCAGGCTGGGCTTTTGACCTTCCACCGTCACTATTGATATGATCTGCGCTCCCCAAGTACAGGAGAAATGCTATGAGCAATAAAAACTGCTGCCCTTGGCTTTTTTTGACTTCATTAAGCTATTTGATTTCATGAATCATGGTGGCCTGTGGAAAGTAGGGACCAAACTTGACTGGCCACAGAAATTTATCCCCATCGCTTTGCACAACAAATTGGGGATCTTCTTGGTTTGAACGGCAGTTTTTTCTAGCAGTGTCATTTGAAATTGTCACCCATAATTATGACCCTAGTATCGATCTATTGCATTTCAATCTGTTTTAGGGTTAGGGTTAGTTAGGGTTGGGGAAGGGTATCTTTTTTTCTTCACAAATGTAAATAAACCCAATCTGTTTCTTAAATGAGGGACATGTTCATATGGCACAGAATGTTTTTTTACCTCAATAGATGTCAGTGATTGATTGAAATTGCAGAAATTGAGGAAAAAAAACAACAAATATCTTACAAACTATAGAATTTTCTCAATAAAGCCAAGAGAAAAGGATGTTTTATAAACACATTCTACCAGTATACGAAGTTTAAAATTTTTTAGTTACCTAGAAATTATGTTAAAAACTGCCATTCAAACCGAAAAGATCCCAAATTGGTTTGAAAATGAGAACAAGAGAAAAGCAGGAGATTATCCTTCTTCTCCTTTCCGTTTTCCTCTCTCAGATATGTTCAAGTCCATTAGGGGTAAACTCAAACATGGAGTCCTGCTCTCATACAACACAGAGGGTAACCTACTTAACTCTAGTAGACTCAGTGCCAGAATAAAGACCACAACTACATCAATCAGTGAACTTCAGTAAACACTCAATACCAAACATACAGTTAATGCGACTTCAACGTTTTCACAGAAACATGAGGGTCTGGGTCTAACTTTTGACATAAGTAAAACAGGAGAACTGCATCAACAAACACCCAAGAAGTAGGGACCAAGTCCAATCACTTGGGTACATGGACAGATGGTTGGAAATAAGGAGCATTTGCTGTATGCCCCTTCCCCTCTGTTTCTCACACTCCCTTAGCATCCCTATGAACCTACCTTTACAGTGTGTCCTTGTAGAATCTCTTCCCCACAGCATATCCACCTAAAAGGCCTGCCTTCTGTTAATGTCCCCTCACTGCATTCCCTCCTATCTAACTTGCATTCTCCTTTTGCAGCCTTGTAAACTTCCCCACTCATACACTCTCTTTCCAACCCTTTGTCTCACTGCACATCCATACACCACCCTCTAACTGCAATGTAACTCCACCATCACAGCTTCACCAGCTTCTCCTTCTCCTCTCTCTATTTCTCTGCTCTCTCTCTCTCTTTTCTCTATCTGCCCTCTTTCTTATTTCTTTACTACCCACAAAGGGCTAAACACAAAGAGGACAAATAAAGACAGACAAACGGATTAAGCCGATTATATCGACCCCAGTGCATAACTTACTTATTTAATCGACCCTGAAAGGATGAAAGGCAAAGTTGACCTTGGTGGAATTTGAACTCAAAACGTAGCGGCAGATGAAATACCGCTAAGCATTTCGCCCGACGTGCTAACGTTTCTGCCAGCTCGCCACCTTAACTCCCTTTGCTCTCTCTCTCTTGTTGAGGCAGCCATGTTTCTCCTCTATAGCAAGATACCTATTTCTGTCCTTCAATTCATGCATTAACCCTTCATCTCCTGACACAAAACCACCTTCCTCATTATTACTCCTCACCCCCCACCCCAGTTGCAGGATCTTGTTCTGTAAATTATTTGGTGGCTTCATTAATGCCGGTGCCACATAAAAAAGCACCCAGTTACACTTTGTAAAGTGACTGACATTAGGAAGGGCATCCAGCTGTAGAAACCACACCAAAGCAGACAGCAGAGCTTGGTACAGTCTTCTGGTTCACCAGCACCTATTAAACCATCCAACCCATGCCAGCATGGAAAGCAGATGTTAAATGATGACAACAATGATGATGATAACTGTTATGGTGGTGGTGGTGTGGACGATAGTGGTGTGACTATAGAAGTGATAGAATGGCTGCAGTAGTGGTGGTGGTGGTGGTGTTGTGGTACCGATGGAGGGGTAGGTTGGAGGAGATGGGGTTAGGGTCATGGTGGTGGTGGTGTGGTGGTGGTGGCAGTGAGGGTGAATAAATCCAGATTAAGATTACAGGGAAAGAAAATAAAAAATAAATTTCTTTAGAGCCAGCCCAAAGATATCTGTGGTGGTGGTGGTGATGGTGGTGGATAAGAGGATGCGATGATGGTAGAGAAGTTATGATGAAGCTGGCAATAGTGCTGTTGCTGCTTCTGATGATGATGATGATGGTAGTGGTGCCGGTGGTGGAGGCTATCACCTTACAGACTACCAAACCATACTGCTGTGCTATGTATAAGGATGTTTGGAAACCCAACACTGATAAAGGTTGTCTCTTTGTTGTTATTGTTGTTGTTATTCTTGCAGCTGCTGCTAAAGTATTAGAAATATTTGTGTGTGTGTGTGTGTGTATGCGAATGTGTGTGTTTGTGTGAGTATATCTGTGAATCTGTATGCGCACACGAGTTGTTTCAGGTCTTTGGCACTGATCAAAATAATCCTATAATCAAAGGCGTTCCAGCCATGGACGTCCCACCTCTTCGTTTTCCTGTAGGACGGTGAAGTCTGATGTGACAGTGATTTGGCTGCTATTTCTAGCAGGTCGATTGACTTACAGAGATTCCCTGTCTTATGAATGTGTGAGTGTGAGTGTGTGTGTCCTTGTATGCGTGCTTATGTACATGTGTTTATATGCATGTGTGTGCTTACATACATTATTACATGTATGTGATTCTATGTACATATTATGTGTGTGTGTGAAAAAAGAATAAGTATGTGCGAGAATGTGTGTGTGTGTGTGTATGTAAGAGTGTGATGATGCAATATAAAAAACTATATATATATAACTGTGTTACATAACAGTTTGTGGATGCCAGCGTCAATCATAAAGAAGTAGATCTCTCAGTGTTTGTGTGAGTGGAAGGCTATGATGGCAGTGTTAGAAAAAAAAATGTTATTTAGTTCCTTTTTTTTCTTGAAGTTTGTTTTCACAATCATTGGTAAGGCCATGTGGAACCACCGTCTTCTCTGTGTACAGAGTTTTGTTATGTAACAGCTTGATGGCAGAAGTAAATGGGAAGTAGGTCTGGGTACAGTTTGTGTGCATGTGAAAATATACATGCATACAGACAATATATATATGTGTATACATGTATGTGTGTATGTATATATATATATATATATGTGGAGGCGCAATGGCCCAGTGGTTAGGGCAGCGGACTCGCGGTTTCGATTCCCAGACCGGGCATTGTGAGTGTTTATTGAGCGAAAACATCTAAAGCTCCACGAGGCTCCGGCAGGGGGTGGCGGCGATCCCTGCTGTACTCTTTCGCCACAACGTTCTCTCACTCTTTCTTCTCTAGGCCTGCTCGCTTAGCCAGCGGGGTGGCGTCATTTGAAGGCTAAACCAATGCGAAGCGCATTGTGACCAGCGATGTTTAACAACATCTGATAGCCTGGTCGGTCATGGTGATATATATATATATATATATATATATATATAGGTGCAGGAGTGGCTGTGTGGTAAGTAGCTTGCTTACCAACCACATGGCTCTGTGTTCAGTCCTACTGTGTGACACCTTGGGCAAGTATCTTCTACTATAGCTTCGGGCTGACTAAAGTCTTGTGAGTGGATTTGGTAGATGGAAGCTGAAAGAAGCCTGTCGTGTGTATGTGTATGTATATATATATGTATGTATGTGCTTGCATGTATGTTTGTGTCTGTGTTTGACTCCCCGCAACATTGCTTGACAAACGATGCTGGTGTGTTTACATCCCCATAACTTAGCGGTTCAGCAATAGAGACCGATAGAATAAGTCCTGGGGTCGATTTGCTCGACTAAAGGCGGTGCTCCAGTATGGCCACAGCCAAATGACTGAAACAAGTAAAAGAATAAAAGAATACACACACACACTTATATGTCTATACATATGTACACACACACACATATATATATATATATATTTGTACACGCGTGTGTGTTTGTGTGTGTGTGTGTATATATATATATATATAAATACACACACATACATATGTATATATATGTATGTATATATGTATGTGCATGTGTGTGTTTGTGCTTGTATGTGTGAGTGACACTAGGTTGTACTAGAAAGAAGAAGAAAAAAGCTCTTGTAGAACTGTCCCCCACCGCACTTCTTTTCGTTAAGTAGTGGCACCAATTTTCATTTTCTACTCACAGGAAACCCCCCTCTTCCACACTTAAACCAAAATCTATCTTATATATATATCTATTTCCTTTCCTCTACCACAGCCCACCACCACCACACATACATAAACACAACCACTGCTATCGTCACAACGACAACAACAACAACTACATCCTCTGCTTTGCAACAACAGAACACTGCAATTACTAGCACTAAGACCACCGCCCACTACGATAGCTGTCACAGCAGTAATTTACCACTACCATTACTACTACTGCTACTGCAGTCACCACTGCAACCACCACCACCACTACTACTATGACCATTACCACCATCACTATAGCAAGCACCACCATTATTAGTATCGCTATTACTGCTACCACCACCACCACCACTACCATTACTACTACTGCAGTCACCACTGCAACCACTACCACCACAACTATCATTACTACTATGACCATTACCACCATCACTATAGCAAGCACCACCATTATTAGTATCAGTATTACTGCTACCACCACCACCACCACCATTACATGTACTATCACACTACTTCCACTAATGCAGTAATCACTACCACCACCGTCACAACCATTATTAGACATTGGAATACAAAAACAAACAAAAAACAACAACAACAAAAAAACAACAGAAACAAAGAAAAACAGACAACTCGGTTCTAGTGCCAACACAGCACTGGACCAGGCTGGGGTGGGTGGGAAATTGGAATACTATGAAACCATAGGGAAAAAAACAGACACACACACACACAAGAGGGTTCTGAAAAGTTCCTGGCTTTAAGAGTATCACAAAAGGCCCAGTTGGAGGCTCAACCTTCCGAGTCCTTTCACAGGGCTTAAAAAAAGTGAAGGACCACTGCTATAAATATATGAATCTGAGAGAGGAATATGTTGAATAAAATCATAATTAACTGGTCCTCTTGTATTTTCCTTTTAGCCAAAGCTAGGAACTTTTCAGCACCTCCTCATATATATATATATATATATATAATCATTACAGATAAAGGGTGAAATATAATTAATTTAATAAAATCAACAAATTTCACCTAGTTGCACTACGGTATGGAAAAGGACCATATTCGGTAAAAGTTTATATAATTATAACAATAAGGGTCCTTGCAACAAGTTGCTTGACTACATACCGAAAATTTTAGAAATAGCAGTTCTCTGGCTGCTATTTCTAAAATTTTCGGTATGTAGCCAAGCAACTTGTTGCAAAGACCCTTATTGTTATAAATATATATATATATATATATAATATATATATATATAGACAACTGGTGGACTTGATTGCTTTAATTAGTCACTGTAGCTGGACAGCACTGCTGAGAGGTCAGTGGAAAGAGTTTGGCTCAGGAACTGGACAACAGAGCCGAAGAGGCCTGTTGGCCAGTAGAATGTATAGAATGTGGCTGGACTGCAGAGTTGAGATACCAGAGGAAAGAGAAAGAGAAGTTGACCAGCTGGAAAGGGAGAAAATAACAGGTAAGGTCAGTGGTAACTGGACTGTGTTTGGTGACTAATTTGACTGGACAGAGGATAATGGTCGTTAAATGTATGCTTGACCAATTATCTTTTAACTTTCTTTTACTTGTTTCAATTATTGGACTATGGCCATGCTGGGGAACTGCCTTGAAGGTTGTTGGTCAAACGAATCAAAGGAATGGTCATTAAAAGTATGCTTGACCAATTATCTTTTATCTTTCTTTTACTTATTTCAGTTATTGGACTGTGGCCAGACTGGGGCACCACCTTGAAGGGTGTCAGTTGAATGAATCGACACCAGTATATATTTTTCTTTTGGAAGCCTGATACTTATTCTGTTGGCCTCATTTTGCTGAACTGCTAAGTTACAGGGATGCAAACAAACCAACAACAGTTGTTGATTGGTGGTGATGGGAGACAAACACAAAGACTCACACAAGGATATATAAATATCTGTAACATATATACGATGGGCTTCTTTCAGTCTCCATCACCCAAATCCACTCACAAGGCTTTGATTGGCTTGAGGCTATAGTAGAAGGCACCTGCCCAAGGTGCCACACAGTGGGACTGAACCTAGAACCATGTGGTTGGGAAGCAGGCCTTTTACCATACAGCCATGCCTGCGCATATATATGTGTGTATGTGTGTGTGATGAGCTTCTTTCAATTTCCATCTGCTAAATCCACTCAAAGCTTTACTTGGCTCGAGGTTATAATAAAAGACACTTGCCCAAGGTGCCATGCAGTGGGACTGAACCTGGAACCATGTGTTTGGGAAACAAACTTCTTACCACACAGCCATGGCTGTATCTATTGTTTGAATTCAAGACCTGATTATAGATGAAACAAGAGTAGTGGTTGGTTTGTTTTTATTTGGGGAGGAGGGTTTACACTTTTGGTGGAGGTGGGCATGATGGTGATGGAAAAGAGGATTAAGGGGCGTGTTGGGTCAGGTGGTGGAGAGATAGGCTGTTGTGTGAAATGGTGCAATGGCAACAGTGATGGTGTGAAGGTTGGATGACCTTTCTTTGGACACAGTCCAGAATGTATTTAGTGAGTGTGAGTAATGTGAGCAGTTTGCAGAAGGTCAGTAGGTGTTCAGAGCTGTAGCACAAAGTGCCCTCCCTCCCACATGCAGCGTCCAGTCCAGATCTCACCTTATTTAGCAACCAACACACCACCACCACCACCACCTCATCGTCATCATAGAAAACAACAACACTAAAACCATCAGCTTCATTACAGCCAACACCATTAGCAGGAAAAGCAACACTGCACTTGCTGCCACCACCACCACCACCACCACCACCACCACCACCACCACCACCACCACCACCACAATCATCACCAGCAGCAGTGCCGCCGCTGCCGCCGCCGCCACCACCAAATTTTACACAATGAAAGCGATGGGCAACATCATTACCATCACTACCATCATCAACATGCTTATTAATGACGACAACAAGAGCAACAACCACCACCCTCATTAATAGGCACGGCTGAGCAATTAAGAAGCTCGCTTTGCAACCATGCGATTTTGGGTTCAGTCCCACTGTATGACACCTTGGGCAAGTGTCTTCTGCTAGAGCTCTGGGCCAACCAATGTCTTGGGAGTGAGTTTGGTAGATAGAAACAGTGTGGAGGCTCACCATTATCATCATCATCATTCAATGCCCGTTTTTCATGCAGGCATGGGTTAGACGGGTCAAATGGGGTCTGGGAAGCCAGGAGGCTGCACCAGGCTCCAGTCCAATCTGGCAGTGTTTCTACAGCTGGATGCCCTTCCTAATGCCAACCACTCTGAGAGTGTAGTAGGTACTCTTTTACATGCCGCTGGCATAGGGGCCAGAGGGGGCTGGCATCAACCACGATCAGATGGTGCTTTTTATGTGCCAATGGCATGGAAGCCAATTAATGCAGCACTGGTATCGGCCACATTCGGGTGGTGCTTTTTATGTTGCACTGGCACGGGGATCACGACTACAATTTCCATTTGAACGTGATTTGATTTGATTTTGATGTACTTGATTCAATAGGTCTCCTTAAGTACGGCATGTTGCCCTACGATCCAAGGAACTTTTGCGTGGGCTGGTTATGCGACACTGGTGTGGGTTACAGCTGTGAACTCACCTTATTTACCAGGTCTTCTCAGTCACAGCATATCTCCAGAGGTCTCGGTCTCAGTCAGTGAAGTCATTGTCGTGGCCAATGCCAGTGCTACCTGACTGGTCCCATGCCGGTGGCATGTAAAAAGCACCATTCAAGCGTGGTCGATGCCAATACCACCAAACTGGCCCTTGTGTCGGTGGCACGTAAAAAAGCACCCACTACACCCTTGGAGTGGTTGACGTTAGGAAGGGCATCTAGCTGTAGAAACTTTGCCAGATCAGACTGGAGCCTGGTACAGCCTTCTGGCCTGCCAGCCCTCAGTCAAACCCATGCCAGCATGGAAGGCGGATGTTAAACGGCGATGATGATGATATATATGTGTGTGTTTGTCTTTCTTGACAACTTGATAACCAGTGTTGGTTTGTTTACATCCTTGTAACTAAGTTGGAAAAATAAACTGATAGAATAAGTAGTAGGCTTAAAAACTAATAGGTGTGTGTGTGTGTGTGTGTAGGGGGAGGGTTTGATATGTCCGACTAAAAACCTTTCAAAACAGTGCTCCAGCATGGCCACAGTCCAATGACTGAAACAAGTAGAGGGTAAAAGGCATTATCTTGGTAAAGGACAGTGTATAGGGATTAATGTAGTCTACTGTAGTCACAACTACAATGGGATAGTCATGGCTGGATTGCCATTGATTGTAAATTTGACCAACGTTGATATGGGGCCAAACACCACCACCACCACCACCACCACTACCACTATCACTGATACTTTAATAATTATATTCTACTCCAACCTTGCCCCCCCCCACCCCAAAACAATAATGTTGTTTCCAACAAAAACAACACTGGTATAACAACTTTTACAACAAACCACTCCAACGACCTCCACTACTACCCACCGGGGGAACATAAGCGTCCAACACGAAACATCGATTTGGATGGACGGGTTCATGGTGTGTGTTTGTGTGTGTGTGGTTAAGATGTGGAGATATGTAAATGGGAGTTAGGCCAAAGATGATGGTGAAAGTGGTGGTGGCAGTGGTGGTGTGTTGCTTAGTGAGTGATTTCACACACACACACATATACAAACATACATACATACATACAAGTACACATACACACACACACACATATATATGCACACACACACACACATACATACACACAAACATACATACAAGCACATACATACACGCACATGCACACACACATATACATATATGCACATACGCATACATATATACACACACACATATACATATATGCACATACGCATACATATATACACACACACATATACATATATGTACATATGCATACATATACACACACACACACAAAGCTAAGGGTGGAGGAACAGAACAGAAAAAATAATTACCTCTCTTCCCTTCCACACGTGCATGCACACACACACACTCATACATATATACAAAGACCCTTGCACACATACACACACTCTCACACATGCATATACTCACACACACATGCAACAGACTTGATGTGTTGACCAGTTAAACACACCTTGTTGCAAGAATTCAGGAGAGATGTGTTGTGGGAGGATAACTAGCTCCCCCACCCCACCGCATGCCACCAACCCCCTATAAAGGATTGGGTCACAAGAGATGATCCCACCTCCCATGTCTAACCCCGTCACGCAGAATATTTCTATTTCTCTCAAGATGAAGTGATTGCCGTTTAGCCCCGGGTCAATCCTGGTTGACTTCTCATCAAAGTTCAGAAAGCAATGAGGGAGAATGGTTTGCTATGTCTAGTGGGTTGAGCAATCGGGACGAGACTTCCTCACCAGCTCCTTCTTACAACAATGTTGGATTATATCTAGTGATGGTGATGGTGGTGGTGGTAGGTAGGAGTAGTGGCAATGGTTATGGTGATGGTGATATTACTAGAGGGGGGCTGTTCAAGTTCTTGTGGTGCCATGAGATCTTGTAGAGGTTTACCTGCTAGGAAGAATTCAAGAACAGTCGCACACACACACTCATATATATACAAATATTCACACCCATACTAAAGATACATACATGCATATACAGACATGCACACACACACTCACATATATACAAATATTCACACCCATACTATAGATACATATATGCATATACAGATATGCACACATGCACACACACACTTCAGATAGAATTTGGTATTTCTAAGATAGATAGGTACGCCTCACCATCCTGCCAGACTCAAAACAGCATCATCATCATCAGCATTACCACCCTCATCATCACAACTATCATCATCATCATTCATTACTATCATAATCTACACGATGACCACGACCAACAATAACAACAGTAGCACAGATCAATGAGGGAGCCTCTATGTGATGAATGTATCAGCTAGAAGTAACAGCTAAATCTTCTTTACATTGCACTAAATTCTTCTGTGGCGGGAAGGACACAACTGGATAATTGTGGTCCTGGATGCACACAGGTTGAAGTGAGACCAGACAGGAATGGTAACAGCTCAGTCAGAGTAGGCCTAGGGCTAAACGACAACATCAGCATCATGATCTTTTGTTGCTGTAACAGTAATGACCACATCCCCTACTACTACTACTGCTACTACTACAGCTACTGCTGCTACTACTACTGCTGCTGCTACTACTACTATTACTACTACTACTACTACAACCCTCATATCCACCCTTCTTTGCAGCAGCACAGGTGAATGAAAGATTGGTAACAACAACAACAACAACTACAACACCCAACACCTGGGTACCTGAGCTCTTCACCCAGTGTAATTGATACTATAAACTACATATAAGAGCTTCTCAATGCCAAAACCCAGCTTGTGGGTGGTGGTGATGAGTGAAGGTTGGCTTCTGTGCTAGTGTTTACTAAACTCACGTGGTTCCTACTATCATACCCTTCAACCAGTGCCTGAATCACATCTCTCGGTATCGAAAAGAGACGTACACCAGCACTCTGTTGGTTAAGACAATGAGGGGTTCCAGTTGGTCTAATCAAGGGATCAGCCTGCTCATGAAATTAACAAGCAAGCGGCTGAGCACTCTACAGACATGCATGCCCTTAATGTAAGTTCTCAGGGAGATTCAATATGACACGGAATGTGTCAAGGCTGGCCCTTTTGAATTGCAGTGTCATGTAAATGGCCCCCGTGAAATCGTAGTTACTGGTGTCATGTAAATGGCACCTGTGTTGGTGGCACGTAAAAAGTACCCATTGCATTCTCAGAGTGGTTGGTGTTAGGAAAGGGCATCCAGCCATAGAAACCAAGCTAAGATTAGACTGGAACCTGTTGCAGCTCTCCAGCTTACCAGTTCCAGTTAAACCATCCAACCCATGCCAGCATGGAAAGCGGATGTTAAATGATGATCATGATGATGATGTACAAGTCATTTTTGCCAGCTGAGTGGACAGGAGCAATGTGAAACAAAACATCTTGCTCAAGGACACAAAATGTCACAGGGGATTGAACACATGAGCTCATGATCAGGAATTGTATATCTCTGACCACTAAGCCACAAGCCTTCACAACACACATTAGATTAGTGCAGTTAAGTTAAGTTAATTTTTTGGCTCAAAAAGCAAAAAGCAAGGCCATGTAGGGGGACATGGAGTTATGTACAGGGTGGTGTTCATGCAAAGAGTTCAGACCATTTGAACCGAGCAGTCGTCGGCATCTTCACTATCTTGTCCGGCAGCTTATTCCACGGATCTGCAACCCGGACGGAGAAAGCCCCTCTCCTTCGATTGAGATGAAATCGTTGCAGATAGAGCTTTTCAGAGTGACCCTGAAGCCAACGCTCTGGAGCAGGAGTGAAGAACAGCTCTTTCGAGAGGTTACACTTTCCGCTGATGATGTTGTGAGCAAGAATGAGATCACCACGGCAGCTCAAAAATTCACAAATCCCAAGCAAAGGATATGATGCTGATCATAAGTCTGCTCGTTCACAATTGACTCGGGGTTCGATGCCACCATTGGTGCCAGTAGCTGCTCTCCATTACTGCGACCTACCCCTGCCCTCATTAGTAACAACCATAATTGATTATCTCTCCTCTCAACCATCCTCTACCATCATGCCTTTACAAACAATGGCACATTCTACTCTATCACATATCCACACCACTACGAGCTTCTTCAAGTGTGACATCTGCTACGCGGGGGAGCTGAATAGTTCCTCCCTTTAAGGCAGAGCTTTTCAAACTTTTTGCTGGAGCGGAACCCCAAGGAAACATTCCATTGGCTCGAGGAACCTCTGTGCAATAATTTAATAGTCTTATGCACACATATCTGCACAGGAGAATTAAAAATTACTGCCGATTTTAGCAGTTTTGTAACTTCTTGCGGAACCCCTGGACTGTACTGGCGGAACCCTAAGGTTCCGCGGAACCCTGGTTGAAAACCACAGCTTTCAGGGTATCGCAAAAAGGTCTGGTTGGAGGCTCAGACTTCTGAGTTCTTGTACAGGGCTTAGAAAAACACTGAAGGACTGCTGCAATAAGTGTGTGTATCTGAGAGGGGAATATATTGAATAAAATCATAATTAACTGATCCTCCTGTATTTTCTTTTACCCAAAGCCAGGAACTTTTCAGTACCCCCTCGTGTGTGTGTGTGTGTGTGTGTAATAGAAATAGGTTTCAAAGAAAAAAAGACTACACGTGGTATAAATAGGGGTAAAGTAAAAATAAAACAAAGAAAATGCATTTTCGTTTTTGGATTGAAAAGGTTGCAAGACGCAACAAAAATTTTAGGAAAAGAAAATTAAGAAATGAGTGGAAATTTCACTGGTGAGTGTGTTAAATTATAAGGCACAAAAAGAAAATGTCTCTCCCCAGACACAACAAAGAAAATGCACATTAGATATAAAAAAATAAAGGCTTTTTTAAGAAAAGCAAAGATATATACATACAATTAGTCATACCAAAATCGTCAGAGCTGATCACTGACTTTGAAAGTCAGTGATCAGCCTTGAAGATACCGGTATGACTTTGAAATCTCAAAGATTCCTAATAATGATTTTTATACTTCATAATTCCACCTCAAATCATCTAATTGTATGCATATATCTTTGCTTTTCTTAAAAAAGCCTTTATTTTTTTATATCTAATGTGCATTTTCTGTTTAGTTTTTACTTTTCCCCTATATATATATATATATATATATATATAGGGAGAGTTTACGAAAAAGCAACAAAAGACGAAACGAAGACAGGTGGTGTACAAAACAAACAGATGTATTAGTATAATGCTCAGGAATAGAAAAAGTCTTTTATGTTTCGAGCCTACGCTCTTCTACAGAAAGGGACACAGAAAACAAGGAGAGAAACAAAAAGGAAAAAAAAATGTGTGTAGTGGCTAACAATCTATCATGGCATCTGACGCGGTATATATATATATGTATATATATATATATATATATATACCTAAGTTTGTATATATGTATACAAGGGGGGTGGATGAAAAGTTCTTAGCTTTAAGGGTATTGTGAAAGGCCTGGTTGGAGGCCCAAACTTCCAAATTCTTTTACAGGGCTTAGAAAAACTGAAGGGCCATTGCAATAACTGTGTGAATCTGAGAGGGGAGCACGTTGAATAAAACCATAATTAATTGATCCTCCTGTATTTTCTTTTCACCACACCCTTGTACGTGTCCAAACTATCACAATACACCTAAACTTATACATGCCCACTTACACATATTGATATAAATACTTGCACAGGTGGGCTGCAATTAGCTAATATATATATATATCAACACACATACACATACATACTGAGTCATAGTAAACAGAGATCAACACGTTTATACATACATACACACATTAGCAGCTACAAACACATGCATACCTACACATACCTATACGTTATACAAAAATGTACATAGACGTACATACACGTACGAAGAATCAACCAAGTCTATCGACACACACACGCATTAGCAAATACAGATATACACATACTCATTCACACACATACACACACACACTAGCAGATATACAGAGAGGGATACGTATTCATACCCCCCCCCACACACAGAGGAGATACACACACATGCATACTCATGCATACCCACACATACTCAAAGAGGTGTATAGATGTACATACGCTTATAAAGAAACAACCAATAAAACACACATGCGCACACACACAGAGGCACGCACATGCACAAATGAAACAATTCTCACATCCCAAAGCAGTTTCCTATTGAAATTTGCATGAGACAACAACAACGACGACAACAACAACACGAACAGCAACAACAACAACAAACACTTTTATGGCAGATGTGCATCTGTTTGTCCCAGCGGAGATCAGAATCACCAGCAGTGGATGTTTAGCTGACCTACAATGCAAATAGATGCAACACAATGACAGAGAGGAAGATGTACAAATGCAGTGAAATGTCATGCGGTGGGTGGGGGAGGGGGAAACGAAGAAGGGGTGGAGTGGTTAAAGAATGGACAGATGCAAAAAAGAAAAAGAAAAGAAAAGAAAAGAAAAAAAGATCCTTCCCCATTTTTCAAACATTTCCCATTTCCTAAATTGCGGACTGAAACCAGGAAAATATTGAAAGAAAGGAAAAAATAATGATGAGAACAATGATGATGATGGTGGTGATGAAGACGATGATGGTGATGATGGTGATGAAGACAATGATGGTAATGAAGATGATGATGGTGATGATGATGATGATGATGATGAAGACGATGATGGTGATGATGAAGACAATGATGATGATGAGGGTGGTGGTGATGAAGACACCGATGGTGATGATGATGATGGTGATAATAATTAAGATGATGATGATGAAGATAACGACGACGATGATGATGGTGAAGACGACATTGATGAAGATGATGATGAAGATGATGATGACGACCTTTTTATTTTACATTAACACAGCACCAGAAATTTGAATCACTCCTCATTCCCTTGATGTTGATTCCCATGTTAGGCTCGAGCCAGCAGACCTATGGTCAAAGACATTCCACCTGTGGCCATCATGAAAATAGTTTACTTTGAACTCCACTAGGCAACAGAGCCTTTCTTAAAGACAATAAGACCCAGTTTGAAGACAAGTTGGCTACTATTTCCAGCATGTCAAGTGGCTATCTAGAGGCACTTCTTCTCCCTGCTGACCTATTCCCCACTCCCCAACACACTTGGTATCTGTTTTATCCATCTGGTGGACCCGGGGGGGGGGGGTGTAAAACGTACAGGCAGGCACAGTAGGATTTGAACTCAGAATGTAAAAATCTAAATATCTTAAGAGAATTTAGTCCAGTAATAAATCATCATATTTATAAGTGTGTGAAGGGCACATGGCTCAATGGTTAGAGCATTGGGCTCACAATCACAAGGTAGTGAGTTCGATTCCTGGACCGGACTGTGTGTTGTGTTCTTGAGCAAGACACTTAGATGTCTTAGAATTTCTTGTACTGATGAATCAAGTGTATTCATTTGAATCTATAAAGTTTTCAGAGTCACTCTAACAAGTTTACCGTCAATTCCGTGAAATATTCATGGGTTCCACCAGTGTGGCATGTAAAAGTGCTGGTGGCATGTAAAAAGCACCATCCACACGTGACTGATGCCACTGGCGTCCATGCCGGTGACACATAAAAAGCACCAAACGATTGTAGCCGTTGCCAGCCTCCTCTGGCCCCTGTGCCAGTGGAATGTAAAAAGCATAAACTACACTCACAGAGTGGTTGGCATTAGGAAGGGCATCCAGCTGTAGAAACACTGACAGATCAGACTGGAGTTTGGTGCAGCCTCCTGGCAAGGAAAACGGACGTTAAACAATGATGATTTGATTCAATAATCTGATAATGCTGGAGGGTTAAGCAATGGTTTAGAATTTCATTGTTATCCGGCTGGTATTGTATTAGTAGACATCAAGTCACATCCTGCCATCCTAGATATCTTGCACTTTCATGTGGCTCTTACTGTGCCAAGAGGCCTTCTGTAGAGTCAGGAAGTTTATCCTAAGATCCAATATCCATAACAAACCATTTAAACTTCTTGCCACTCCCAAAAGTTCTCATTACAATTGGAATATGATAACTTTACACCAATTCTAGATTCTTTGAAGACAGTATTTATAGGTCCTGGTATTTTCCTATTTTCTCAAATCCTTTGTCTACAACTCTTGTATCAAATGGACGAGCAACATTTATTAAGCATTCTTTCCTCTTTATTGAGTGCTACAATATCTGGCCATGAACACGCCATTTGCTTATCTAATAACATTTTCATATCCCAGTGTCGTTATCATCCTCATCATCATTATCAAAGTGGTGAGCTGGCAGAATCATTAGCACACCAGGCAAAATGCTTAGTGGCATTTCATTCATCTTTGCCTTTCATCCTTTTGGGGTCAATGAAATAAGTACCAGTTATATAAGGGGTCGATTGAATCGAGTAGCCCCCTCTACCACCAGACGAAATGCCACTAAGAAACACCACCAACAACAACAACAACATGCATATATTCTTTTACAGGTTTCAATCATTGGAGAGCAGCCATGCTGGAGTATGGCCTTTAAGGATTTTTCAGTTGAATATTTCAGGCATTGTACTGTTAGTAGAAAGGATTATTATTATTGTCGACTTTGCCTGTCATCCCTTAGGGGTTGATAAATTAAGTACCGGTTGCGTACTGGGGCCGATCTAACCAACTGGTCTCCTCCCCCAAAATTTCAGGCCTTGTGCTTAGAGTAGAAAAGATTATCATCATCATCAAGACAGTGAGCTGGCAGGATTATTAACATGTTGAACGAAATACTTAGTGGCATTTCATCTGTCTTTACATTCTGAGTTCAAATCCTGCTGGGGCTAACTTTGCCTTTCATCAAACAGGGATCAATAAAATAACTACTAGTCAAGCACTGGAGTTGAGGTAATTGATTAGCTTCCTCCCACAAAATTTCAGGCCTTGCACCTATAGTAGAAAGGACTACTACTACTACTACTACTAAGAAGGTGGTGAGCTGGTAGAGCCATTAGCACGCTGGGCAAAATACTTAGTGGCATTTCGTCTGTCTTTACATCTGAGTTCAAATTCTGCTGAGGTTGGCATTGCCTTTCATCCTTTTGGGGTCAATAAAATAAGTACAAGTGAAACACTGGGGTCAATGTAATCGACTAATCCCTTCCCTCTGAAATTTCAGGCCTTGTGCCTTTAATAGAAAGGATCATTATGATTTTTAAAGCGACCAGTTGGTAGAATTGTTAGCACACCAGGCAAGACACTTAGCAGTATTTCGTCTGCCTTTATGTTCCCAGTTCAAATTCCGCCGAGGTCAATTTTGCCTTTCATCCTTTCAGGGTCGATAAAATATGTACCAGTTGAGCACTGGGGTCGATATAATCGACTCATCCCCTTCCCCTGAACTTGCTGGCCTTGTGCCAAAATTTGAAATTATTATCAGTCTTATTATTATTATCATTATATCAAAGAAGCTGTGTTTCATAATGAAAAAAGATGAGATCAAATCGATTGGCATAAACCTCACCCTACACAGATCTGATGGAATTTCGGGAGAATTTCAGCTATGGAGATTGTTTTGGCATTCTTACTAAGATGAAGACAGAACTTTAGATATAATTTCAGATATGCACACCCACACATATGTACATTCACATATATATACATACATATATATAAAGGTATACACAATGTGCAAGTGTGTATATATATACATACACATACTCGCTTATATGTGCCAATGAGAGAAGCTTTACACAAATCTTAGCTTACTAGAAATAGCAACCAAATCTCCCATGAACCACAGTTTACCAGTTTAAAAAAAAGAACAAATTTGATAATAATACTCCTAGATACACTATACCTGAAAACAAGATACACGTGATACAAAGAGTAAGAAGCTGATATGCTTGATATGTTGGAAGTAGCAACCAAATTACCATCAGATGACAGTCTGACACCTTTAAAGAAAGAACGGCACACTGCTGAATGTGGTTCTAGCTAAACTGCATCTCCTGGGTGGACTGTTCCCAGGTGGAATATTATTTATCAGGGGTCAGTTCAGATAATCTGAAACTAAAAGAACACAACACCACCACCAACAACAACATGCATATATTCTTTTACAGGTTTCAATCATTGGAGAGCAGCCATGCTGGAGCATGGCCTTTAAGGATTTTTTAGATGAGGGTATCGACTCCAGTATTTATTTTATTGATCTCTATTAATTCAATGGCTAAGTTACGTTCTTTGTGATGTAACAGGATACAACCTGATGCACTGCTTTTCTTTTTTGTGCACCAGTTTTACATGTGTACAAAGAAACGCACATACACACACACAGCAGGCTTCCACACAGTTTCTGTTGACCCACTTCCACTACCAAAGCATTGGTTAACTTGTGGCTATGGTAGAAGACACTTTCCTAATGTACTACCATTTGGTGGAATTGAACCTAGAACCATGAGGTTAATGAAGTGTAATTCTTAAATACACAGTTATGCCGGCACCCATGTTCACATAACTGTGCACCAGTTGATCTTTTATTTAGAAATTACTCTTACTCTTTTACTTGTTTCAGTCATTTGACTGCGGCCATGCTGGAGCATCGCCTTTAGTCGAGCAAATTGACCCCCAGGACTTATTCTTTGTAAGCCTAGTACTTATTATATCAGTTTCTTTTTGCCGAACCGCTAAGTTACGGGGATGTAAACACACTAGCATCGGTTGTCAAGCGATGTTGGGGGGACAAACACAGACACACAAACATACATATATATACATATACGACGGGCTTCTTCCAGTTTCCATTTACAAAATCCACTCATAAGGCTTTGGTTGGCCCAAGGGACTGAACCCGGAAACATGTGGTTGGTAAGCAAGCTACTTACCACACAGCCACTCCAGCGCCTATGTTCATATTTCCTAATCCATCTTTTATATATGTGGATTATAACAAAGTGCATCTATGTATCTTATGCTTACGGGTTGAAGTTGTTGATTAGCCCTAGATCAACCCTGACAAACACCCCTATGATCAATGGCATTTCAGCTATGACCATCCTTTTGATACCCACCCACCTGAGATTGCCTTGGGTTCTATGACACAAACTTTCAGTTGAAAATGATCTAAATTAAAACCTTCGATTAAAATTTCATGTTAATTTATGTTCCAAATACCAGCTTAATTACGACAAAGTTATTTTACTAAGTCTTTTGTTATTTTAACAATTAACCAAAATGAGGGCAGTGTATTTCAACTGAATTAAGATTATGTGAGAGTTAATGTATCCTGGGGGTGTGATATCAGGGAGTATATAGCAGGTTGAGCAACCATAGACCAATGTGGTTATCCTAGCAGTACCTTGTGGGGTACTGTCAGGTGTTCTGCTTTGTGTATATGACAGGAAGGATGTCGACATCACATCACCAATGGCGTGACAATAGTACATGGTAATGTAGATCATCATCATCATCATCATCGTTTAACGTCTGTTTTTCGTGCTAGCACGGGTTGGACGTTTCGACCGGGGTCTGGGAAGCCAGGAGGCTGCACCAGGCTCCAGTCTGATCTGGCAGTGTTTCTACAGCTGGATGCCCTTCCTAACACCAATCACACCGTGAGTGTAGTGGGTGCTTTTTACATGCCACTGGCAGAAGTACCAGGGGAGGCTGGCAGTGGCCATGATTGGTTGGTGCTTTTTACGTGCCAGGGGAGGCTGGCAGTGGCCACGATTGGTTGGTGCTTTTTACGTGTCACCAGCACAGAAGCCAGTGAAGGCGGCGCTGGCATCGGCCATGTTCGAATGGTGCTTTTTACGTGCCACCGGTACAGGTATCACAACTACAATTTCCATTTGATATTTATTTTGTAGTTGTGATAGATGCATCTGGTATTTCTTAATACCATTTTAGAGTAGCCAAAACTTAGTGGAATGATAATGTCCATTTTTGTTGGTTTGATTTCAACAATCAAGATGTAATTCAGTCATGGTGGCTCACTGGTCTTACTATTTGTTTAACCCTAGCTCCATCTCAACAGAACAGGCTTACTGTATTTTCTGGCATACAAGTCGACACAGTATATAGTGTAAACATTCAAACATCATCACTATCTTTCCAAATCCTGCTGAATTTTCTCAAGGACTTTTTGGTCCTTCAAAGTCATCGTTGTGTATAAATTACACTACTTTTATTTTATTTTTTTTTTTGGCAGTAAAGTCAAAGATTTAAGTTGTATGCTAGAAAATATAGTAAGACTAATGGGTATTATATGAAAGAGATTTAGCTGCTATTTCTAACAGGTTTAGTGACCATATAGCGGTTTCCTTTGTTGTTAGTTCATGCACACATATAGTTTACATCGCCATCACTTAGCGGTTCGGCAAAAGAGAGCGATAGAATAAGTACTGGGCTTACAAAGAATAAGTCCTGGGGTCGATTTGCTCGACTAAAGGCGGTGCTCTAGCATGGCCGCAGTCAAACGACTGAAACAAGTAAAAGAGTAAAGAGAGAGTATTTTATGACATACGAATTGGCAAACGTAGTGTAAACATTCAAATATTGTTCCTGTCTTTCCAAATCCTGCTGCATTTCACATGGAATTTTTTGGTCCTTAAAAGTCGTCTTGGTATATAAGTCGACCAACATATTTTTGGTGGTAAATATTGGTCTGAAAAACTCAACTTGGATGCTGGAAAACACAGTATGACCAAAGACATTCAACCAATAAACACTGTTGTTTTATATATCCTGGACTAGACTAACTAATGCAGTACTTTTGAGGTACATTGAGCTGCTATTTCTCAAGGGTGAGTGATTACATAGAGCAGTATTTTTCAACCATTTCTTTTACTTATGAACTCCTTTGATTCCTATTTCACACAGATGGACCCTCCTAACCATTCAACGTTAAAAAAATCCAATTATATTTTCATAATTAAACATAATTGGGAATTTAAAAAATTGTTATACCATTTTTTGTATTATAGAAGTATAACCAAATTTAACAGAAAATCTTATAGGGACCCCTAAAGGCCATATGGACCCCAGCTGAGAACCACTGAGATAGAGGCTTCTTTCCTCTCTTGTAAAAATGAAGTTGGAACAGAATACTTCACATCAAAGAGATAGTGCAGCCATTGGAAAGAAGATATGACATTGTAAAACTGGTCTTTGTTTTGTTGTCAAGGTGTGTACAATTACAATTTGGTAATAGATACTGTTACAAATAATCAATCGACCCAGAGAGAAGATGACCCGGTGGTACGTTGAGAAAGATCCATGAATTCAGGACATTTATGGTTTCAAGCAAAATAGAAAGGAAAGAACAAAGCAAAGCAACAACAAAAATGAAAGTTCATTGTTAAAAGTGGCTAAAATTGGAGCATAATTGTGTGGGGTGTTTTAAATAACATGTTGAAAATTAAAGCTTCTTTGTGTGTGTGTGTGTATGTGTATAAATATATAAATTCATATATACAAATAAATATATACATACATATATGCATACATGCATATATATATATACACACACACACACAAATTCATATAAATATATAAATAAATCCATATATATATATATATATATATATATATATATGTGAAAGAATTACATTGTGCAAGAGTTGTTAAAGTAATTAAACACACACACACATATATATAAACTTTTGTTTTATTTCTTGGTAGTAATGTATATTATGAAAATCTAAAACAAAAGCAAATATTACAGTGTGTGTACGTGTGTGTGTGTGTGTGTGTGTGTGTGTGTGCATGTCTGCGTTAACATGACACTTCTATGATGTGCACACGTGTATGACTAGGTATGTGAGTGTGTATATGTGTGTGATGGTTCATTGTTCTTCTTGTTCTTGTATGGACTCTACTGTGGCTGAGAGGACCTCTTCTGGTAGAGACATATTTGTCAGCAACAAAACCAATATTCATTGATATCTGTATTGTTAGGGTGTGATTTTGGGAGCTTCCCTTTAAACCCCTCTTATACGGGTCCCAGAAGATCCAAACACTTTGGGAGCCCCAAGGATACTGGTTATCAGATACAAGTATAAAATGGAAACCAATAATTTTACTGATAATATATGTGAAAATACATATTATATATATATCGGCACAGGAGTGCCTGTGTGGTAAGTAGCTTATATACAGACACACATAAGGGTGTGCTGAAAAGTTCCTGGCTTTATGTAAAAGAAAATATAGGAAGGGATCAGTTAAATCTGATTTTATTCAGCATATTCCCCGCTCAGATTCACACTTACTGCATAGTCCTTCAGGCCTTTCACGGTACCCTTAATACCACAAACTTTTCAGCACCCCCTCATTATACACACACACACACAATTATATATATAAAGCAATGGTTATTATCACCTCAATGTGGTTATTCTGTACAGAACAATGTTACTACTCTTTTTAACCCCAGGAGGACACCCCCTTCAGTTGGTTATTGACATAATATCTGTGTCCATTATATTGCAAACAAGGGAGTGAACAACTCCCATCCAGCAGTGACAGGACCAGTAGACCAGCTGGTTTCAGGGTCTTACCTGTCCTCAGTACAGAACAACCATGTTAAGGGGGCAACAACCATTACTTTACAGTAGAGTTACTATTTGTATCTCTTATCAAGATTTTAGAGCTAGTTACTTTGCTTGTGTGTGTGTGTGTGTGTGTGTATTTGTGACGTAAGTGACACTTGTGCTGGTGGCACATAAAAGTACGCATTACACTCCTGGAGTGGTTGGTGTTAGGAAAGGTATCCAACCGTAGAAACCATGCCAAATCAGATTGGAACTTGGTATGCAGCTCTCTGGCATACCAGTTCCAACCAAACCATCTAACCCATTCCAGTATGGAAAGCGGACGTTAACTGATGATGATGATGATGTATGTGCAGACACATACACACACACACTGTTGGTTTGTTTATGTTTCCATAACTTTGCGAGTATTTGGATCAATTTGATCATCTAAACCAGTAGTTCCCTAAACTTTTGCAGGCTGCCACTTTCTTGACACCCGGACCACATTCCTAGCGACCTCTCCCCCACTCCCTATCACAAACACAGACCCCTTTCTGCAGCAAATTCAAAACAACTATATTTCACAAATAAAACTAACCAATTGCCATTCCGTTGGTTATGACGACGATGGTTCCAGTTGATCCAGTCGACGGAACAGCCTGCTCATGAAATTAACGGGCAAGTGGCTGAGCGCTCCACAGAATGTGACAAGGCCTGGCCCTTTTGAATTACAGGTACAACTCATTTTTGCCAGCTGAGTGGAACATGAAATAAAGTGTCTTGCTCAAGGACACAACACATTCCTGGGAATTGAACTCATGACATTACAACCATGCGCTGAATACCACTAAGCCACAAGCCTTCACATTTCACAAATAAAACTTAACCCAATTAATCCCTTATTTTATCATTTTTCTTTTACATCCATCGTCCCACTTTTCTTCGACACCCCCACCCCTAGATCTTTCCACCACTCCCAAGGGGAGCAGAACCTCCCACTTTGGGAACCACTGATCTAAGCCCTTCAAGGTGATGTCCCAGCAAAGCCCACAGTCCAATAACTGAAACTAAATAAAAGAATCCATATGAAACTAATCAGATACCTATAGAGCCATTTACTAAAATATCACGATTATATATGTCTATTTCTGTAATACTCCCCATAGTCATGTCCATACTGACTAAAGTTGGGTGCTGAATTTTTTATATACTAGCTTTGAAAGAAATGCTCAACATACACAAATATGTATGTGTGTGTGTGTGTGTGTGTGTGTGTATTTACATACACAAATTTATAAACATGTATACAGGTATATTTATATATATATATATATATATATATATATACAAATATAGATAGAACTGTATATAAATGTGTGTGTGCATGTGTGTGTATATTTACATACACAAATTTATAGACATACATACATACATGTATAATTATATATGTACAAATATAGATGTATGTGTGTGTGTGTGTGTATATTTACATACACAAATTTTTAGACATATATACATGTATAATTATATATGTACAAATATAGATACATCTGTGTGTGTGTGTGTATATATTTACATACACAAAGTTTTAGACATACATACATGTATAATTATATACATACAAATATAGATACATCTGTATATGCGTGTTTAAGTGTGTATATATTTACACACACAAATTTATGGACATACATAAACGTATATTTATATATATACAAATATATATTATATATATATATATATACAAATATAGATAGAACTGTATATAAATGTGTGTGTGCATGTGTGTGTATATTTACATACACAAATTTATAGACATACATACATACATGTATAATTATATATGTACAAATATAGATGTATGTGTGTGTGTGTGTGTATATTTACATACACAAATTTATAGACATATATACATGTATATTATATATGTACAAATATAGATACATCTGTGTGTGTGTGTGTATATATTTACATACCACAAAGTTTTAGACATACATACATGTATAATTATATACATACAAATATAGATACATCTGTATATGCGTGTTAAGTGTGTATATATTTACACACAAATTTATGGACTACATACACAAATTTATAGACATACATACACGTATTTCTATATATACAAATATATATTATATATATACAAAAATAGATACATCGTATAGCGTGTGTAGTGTGTATATATTTACATACACAAATTATAGACATACATACAGTTATTTATATATTACAAATATAGACATCTGTATATGCGTGTTTAAGTGTGTATATATTTACACACACAAATTTATGGACATACATAAACGTATATTTATATATATACAAATATATATTTATATATATATACAAATATAGATACATCTGTATATGCATGTGTAAGTGTGTATATATTTACATACACAAATTTATAGACATACATACATGTATATTTATATATATATACAAATATAGATACATCTGTATATGCGTGTGTAAGTGTGTATATATTTACACACCCAAATTTATAGACATACATACATGTATTACATATATACATATACAAATATAGATATATCTACACACACACACAAACACACACACACACACACACAGAGTATATATACATTATGTATCTGCAAATGCTCTGTGATCTGGTGGTCTCTAAGGAAGCTAAGAGCAGACAAATGGCTCATGAAAGTTGTATGGGACGTGAATAGGGATGCTGTCAGTAGAGGGTTAAACTGTGCAACCCATGCCGGCATGGAACATGGGCGTTAAAGGATGAAGATAATGATGATGATAGACATACAAACATGTGCATAAACAGAGAAGAGAGAATATATATATTATATATTATATTATATATATATATACACACGGAAAGACAGTTATAGTACAGATATTTATTGATAAACATATCACACATACCACGCCCACAGTATAATTTTACATTTTCATCACACAACTCTACAAACACTCACACACTTCACTATTTAAGACTAACATGTGACATTCAGGTATTCACACCTACACACACACACACACATGCATAATATATGAATATGCAAAGACACATTTATCTTAGGATTATTACAGATAAATACACACACACATACACACTAAAACAGAGATACACGTGCCTAACTTAAACAATACAAATTATATTCTCACATACATATGTATGTATGCATGTATTTATGTATGTATATATATATATATATATATATATATATTATATAATGTATGTATGTATATATATAGATATAATATATATAATATATATGTACATTCACATATAAATTATAGAAACTCACACACACACAATTAGTATATATATATATATATATATATATATATATATATATATATAATATTATGTATATATATAGATATATATAAAATATATATGTACATTCACATATATATAAATTATAGAAACTCACACACACACAATTATGTAGCTATCATCCTTTACACTCTGATAAATACACACACTAAGATTCACACACACACACACAGTTATATAGTTTACATTTATACTTTTTTTTTAAAGCCTGGTACTTATTATATAATCTCTCTTTTGCTGAATTGCTAAGATACAGAGGATGTAAACAAACCAACACTGGCTGTCAAGCAGTGATGGGGGGGGGGCAAACACAAAGACACATATATGATGGGCTTCTTTCAGTTTCCATCAGCTAAGTCTACTCACAAGGCTATGCTTGGCCTGGGTCTACAGTCAAAGGTACTTGCTCAAGGGGCTGCACAGTGGGACTGAACTTGGAGCCATCTGGTTGGGAAGGGACCTTCTTACCACAGAGCCATGCCAAGTGTTTGCAAAAAATACTTGATTCTTTTACAATATTTAAAGAAGGATTTTTTTTTCAGAGTTATTAACAATTTATAAAAAATAATGCCACAGACCTTTGGAAATACATATATATATATATACAGGTGCTTCAGCCTGGCCACAGTCAAATGATTGAAACAAGTAAAAGAATAAAAGAATATACATATCTATATATATGTATGTATATAAAGTTACACACACCACACACACACACACACACACATTAGTATCCGTGCATGTGGCACTTAAAAAGTACCTTTCAAGCCTTGGGTCACAAGAAGGCAATGACAAATGACCAAGACTTTCGGCAATATGCCAGGCTTGAGTAGAAGACCCATCAAGCCAAGTGAAATTGTAGTTGTGGTAGACACTGGTGTTATGCAACTGGCACGTGTGCCAGTGGCATGTAAAAGCATCCATAACACTCTTGGAGTGGTTGGCGTTAGGAAGCATCAAGCCACAGAAACCATGCCAAATCAGACTGGAGTCTGGTGCAGCCCCTCAGCTTACCACCAGCCCAGGTCAAACCATCCAACCCTTGCCAGTATGGACAATGGACATTAACCCTTTAGTGTTCGCATTATTCTGCCAAGATTAATGCTTTTTTATCCACATTGTTTTGAACTAATCAGTCATTAATCTTGTAGCTATGAGATTTTGATGAGATAGCTGTTAATTTTTAAAACGATATTGTAGGGTTGGTGTGAGAGACCAGATCTGGCCAGTTTGACCATAGAACAGGTAGAATACTTCTGGCTGGATGTGGCCGGTTTAAATGCTAAAGGGTTAAATGATAATGATGATGATGTATGTGTGTTTGTGTGCGCAAATTTCAAAAAACTGTTGATGTCCTGCACTTGTCACCACTTGAGTGAAATAGTTGTGGTGGTTGAAGTTATTTATTGACAACGTGACTGGTTATTCCGTTCACTTCAAGACTTCCGTAATAAAAGATCCTTTACTTGAAATGTGGAGATGTGGTGGTCACAGAAAGAGCCACTACCCATTAACTTTTCATATAATGACAGAAATGGGGCTTAGTTCAATATAAACTATTTGTATAATGACAGAAATGGGGCCTAGTTCCCTATAAGTTTTAACTCCTTTATGTTTTGGGACTACACAATAACAACAATCGATGGATTGCGGAGATAATGCAACTTGCCTGAGCCACACCACATGCAACCCATGTGATAAAATACTGCATGGGACCCCTCAATGCATTCACTCAATCTGCTAAAAACAACAGCCAAATCTTCCTCAAATCACATCCTACTGCATTAAACATGGAGATTGTACATTGGATAATGATGTGAAAAAGAAAAGATACCCTTAAAAAACAAGACGATCACAGAATGTCTGATCATAATGGTGTTTATTAGCAGTTGACCTAGGGTTAAACAGCAACCGTCAACATAGCATATCTGAGTACACAGTAGAATTGTGATGTGTTATGTGATGCAATGGGTTTAAGGATCACATAATTCAGGGCCCCTGTGGCATGAGTGTGATCAACTAGAGATGATGTAGGGGCTATACAACAATAATAACAACAGTATATTAAGCCTCCACTTGGTTGCTCAACATGCTAGAAATAGCAACCAAATCTCCTTCAAACTGTACTCTGCTGTTTTGAAAAACATGAAGAGGACATGCAAGATAATATAGTTCTAGATACTTTGTTTGGAAATAAGTAAAGACAGGGTAGTCAAGGTTGGAAAGCTTTTGCTCCCTGACCAGCTCTGTCAGAGTGACATGGGGTTAAACAACATCCACGACAGTATTTGACACATGTAATAAGAACAACAACAACCACAAGAAAACAACAACAACAACAGCAGCAAAGAACTTTGTTTACTCAGGTAGAAAGTGAGAGGAAGCGTGAGAAGTTTCGGGGAGGGGGAGGGCTTGGAAGGAAGGGCATTTAGATAATTGGGAAGTTGTGACATTAATGTATTTCCCAAAGGCATTACCAACATAAAGACAGTGATAGACAGATGTATAAATACATTGATAAACATATACATGTCTATATATATATATATATATATATACACACAATTACACACATATATATAGACAAACACAGATACTTATACTTAACTAAAAAAGGTAGTTAGATTGAAAGATAGATAGATAGATATATAAACATATATGTAAGGAATATAGATGGACATATATATATTTGATATGTATGTATGTATGTATATATACACATGTGTATGCACACATGTACATATAGATAGACAGATAGATATATATATAGATAGATAGACAGAGAGATAGATAGACAGATATATAGAAGGATGGATAGACAGACAGATAGATAGATAGATAGACACACATATAGATAGATAGACAGACAGACAGACAGATATAGAGATAGATAGACAGACAGATAGATAGACAGACAGGCAGACAGATAGATAGAGAGATAGACAGACATAGATAGATAGATAGATAGATAGATAGATAGATAGATAGATAGATAGATAGACAGACAGATAGATAGACAGACAGATAGATAGAGAGATAGACAGACAGATAGATAGACAGATAGATAGACAGACAGATAGGTAGATAGATAGATAGATAGAGAGAGATAGGCAATAGTAATATTAGTTGTTGTTATTGTATTTGTAATAGTAGTAGTAGTGGTGGTGGTGGTGGTAGTAGTAATGCTAGTATTTACCCTATGGCAGCGGCAGCAGCAGCTATATCCATGTTGTGGTTGAGTCAGTAGTAATAGTAGTAGTAGTAGCAGCAGTTGTAGTGATACTTACACTACTGCTGCTGCTACAACTGTAGGTGTAGTAGTAGCAGTGGTGGTGGTGGTGGTGATATTATTAATAATAGAAACAGTTGTTGTGGTAGTTGTTTTAATACTATGAAAGCAGCAGCAGCAGCTCATATAGGCACACTGCTAGTAGTAGTAGTGGTAGTAATAGTAGTGGTAGTAGTAGTAGTAGTAGTAGTGGTAGTCAGTCAGTCAACAGCAGCAGCGGTAGCTGGCTATTGGACTGTGACAGATGGAGACAGTGTGATTAGATCCTATGATCTAGCCTGTTGGAATGAGACAGTCATTGGATTGGATGAAAGAAGAGGAAGGGGAGGCAGAGGGAGGAAGGAAGGAGGAGGAGTAGAGTTATAGGAGGGGGAGGAAGAGAGTGTTTTGTGTGTGTGTTTGTGTTTGTGTGTGTGTGTGAATAATCAGGCTGCAGAATATAAGAGGGTGGCAGTGGGATGATTGTGGTGGTAGTGGTGGTGGTGGTGGTGGTAGAGGCTGATGGAGTAATTTGGAGAGATGCTTTGACATTCATGCTGTGCACATGTAAGTATACAGACACACACACACACACACGGGTACACACTCATACATGTACATGTGCACACACACATGCACACTCTCTCTCTCTCTCTTTCTCATTTTATTGGTGGTTTAGTCATTAGACAGCAGCCCATGCTGGAGCACCATTCTGGTGCCAGCAGTTGTGCTTTTCTAAATGCTTTGTAAGCCTGTTGTTTACCAATACCTCTTCGTGCAGCTGCTAAGTTATGGAATGTAAACAAAGATGTGCACACACACACACACACACACACACACACAAAACACACATAACAGGCTTTCTCATATTTTCTGTTTACCAATTCCAATTCAGAAGGCATGGTCACACTGGAGCTATAATTGGAAACACTTGCCAAAAATGCCATTTCATAGAACCTGGAACTATGTGGTTGTGAAGCTTCCTAAACTAGTCACAACTGCACCATGTGGCCAGACAACCGAAGATAGACAGATAGATATATGGTGGGGTGGATTTCCACCTCGGCATCCGAAACTCAAGAGTTTTATCTTGGCTACTGAATAACTGTCACATATTATTTTACAGATAAATTCCTCTATTTACATAATATTGAGGTCTCTTTCTTTCTTTTGTTATCTTACCATTTTTACCAATATATATATATATATACATACACACACACTATATGTGTGTGTATATATATATATATATATATATATAACAAATTAGTGAAATTGAAAATGGAATTACTGGGAATCATTATTCATCATAGTGATAGCTTTGACCCATCTTGCATTGGTCCCTTGCAGGTGTTGCACCCTTCGGTGTGTATGTATATATATATATATATACACACACACACACACACACACACACAAACATATATATATATATATACATACATACATACATATACACACACACACATGCTTTTATTTTTTATTATTTTACTTGTTTCAGTCATTTGACTGTGGCCATGCTGCAGCACCACCTTTAGTCGAACAAATTGACGCCAGCCTTATTCCTTCTAAGCCTAGTACTTATTCTATCAGTCTTTCACCAAACCAAAGTTACGCGGATGTAACACACCAACATCGGTTGACAGCGATGGTGGGTAACAAACCACAGACACACACATTATATATATATATATATATATATATATATATATATATATATATATATATATATATATATATTTATGCGACAGGCTTCTTTCAGTTTCCGTCAACCAAATCCACTCCTTTTGGTCGGCCTCAGGCTATAGTAGAAGACACTTGCTCAAGGTGCCACACAGTGGGACTGAACCTGGAGCCATGTGATTGGGAAGCAAACTTCTTACCACAAGGCCACTCCAGCGCTTATTATATATACACACACACATTATACCTACATGCATACATACACACACATATATATACACACACACACACACATATATATATATACACACACACACACATATATATATATACACATATACTATATACACACATATACACACACACACATATATACACTATACACTCACACACACACACATGATGGCCTCTGTTACCAATAAATGAGCTTCCAATTAGCTGGATTATCTGCTCATAGAATTAGCATGCAATCTGGCTGTGTATTCCTTAGACCCAATACCTTTAATGCAATTCTCTAATAGAATCAGCATAACGCCAGGCCTCTGAATTAAAAGAACAATCCATTTTATGAGTTTCTCAATGCTCATACATCTATCAAGTTTCACTCTCAAAATGCTTGGAACGACCCGATGCTATGTTAAAATATACTCCACTGAGATGCCACGTGGTAGGATTGAAACTATAGCCTTATGGTTGTGAAGAAAACTTCTCAACTAATCAACCAATATAAAGACGTGGCTGGTTATGTCACATTCCTCCTACCTTCTCTCTTCCCTGTAAACACATTCATCCATTCATCGATCCATCCATCATCATTATCATTTAAAGTCTACTTTTCTATGCTTGCATGGGTTGGACAGAGTTTATTTAAGGTGCGTGTATGTATGCAGTGTGAGTGCATATATATATATATATATATATATACACACCACACAAACACTTATATGAACAGATACATATATTATATATATATATATATATATATATATATGTGAGTATACACACACATACATATATGTAAATATATGTACACATAGGCACACACACACATATACATATGTGTGTGCATGCATGTATGTATGTATGTATATATATATATATATTATATATATATATATACACACACACATTCACAGACATATTTACACAAACACATGTGTTGTAGATATATTATATATACACATATATATATATATATATATATATATATAAATAAACACATGTATACATATATATATATATATATATACACATACATACACACATATACACACATACATATTACACACACACACATACTGAACTATGTGTGTATCTAGCCATCTATCTATTTACAAGTTATGTTTGTACATATATGTCTGTGATGTGGGGAGAAGCGAGGCAGGATGGGTGAGACAACCAGCTGCCTGTACAGTAACAGAGCTGTCCTCCCAGGAATGACAGTGAAGGAGAGAGAGAGTTGGGAGGGGAGGGAGACGAGGGGGAGAGGATGTGTGAGTATGTGCGAGAGGAAGTCAGGGAGGGGGGAGGCTAATTCTGCTTAATTCTCCACCCCCACCCTTATCTCTGTTATCTGTCTTCAATTATCCTCTCACCACACCCTTCCACACACCTCTCTATTGCTCACACACACATTCACTCATACACATGCGTGCGGACACACAGACACAGACACACCACACACACGTGGTTAGAATAATGCATGTATGTGTATATGCGAGCGAGCGTGTGTGTGTGTGTGTGTGTATGCGTACATGTGGGTTGGATCAAACATGCAGCCAAACGACAAACGCATACTGAGATAAAGAGAAACGCGCACACACACACACACACATGCACAAACAGAGGCAGACTTAAAAACTCGCACATATAGTCACACTGACAGACATACACACACACACACACAAACAAACACTTCCTTTCTCTCCCTCTCTCTTTCACACACACACACATACACACACACACACACACACGCACATACACACACACACGCACATACACACACACACACACGCACATACATACACACACGCACATACACACGCACATACACACACACACATACACACACACACATACACACACGCACATACATACACACACACACGCACATACACACACACACGCACATACACACACACACGCACATACACACATACACACACACACACACACACACACAGTTTGGCAAGAGAAGCTCTGACAGTAATGGAATTGGTAGATTACTGTCAGTGAGCTTTTACAGAAACTAGATGTGTGTGTGTGGAGGGGTGGGTGGAGGTGATCGGGGGGGGGGGAGAGCAGGAGGAGGAGGAGAGGGGAGTGGTAGCGAGGGTGGAGAGTTGCATGTTTGTTGTTGTTGTTGTTGTTGTTGTTGATACTGGATGGTTAGCAGATGTTAGTTGTTGTTGCTGTTGTTATCGGTGGTAGTGGGTGTTGTTTGTTGTTGTTGTTGTTGCTCACGTCAGTAGGATGAGCAGTTTTATTAATAATACCATCGGTGGTTGAGCAGAATGGTGGTGGAGCGATAGAGAACAATGACAAGTTAAGATAGAGAAGAGGCTTATATACACACACCATTACATATACATGTCAGTGTGTGTGTATATATATATATATATATATATATATATATATGTGTGTGTGTGTGTATGTATTCATATATATGTGTGTGTGTGTATGTATTCATATATATGGTGTTGTGTTTATTCATATATATGTGTGTGTGTGTATGTATTCATATATATATATATATATACACACACACACACATATAGATAGGCGCAGGCATGGCTGTGTGGTAAGAAGCTTGCTTCCCAACCACACGGTCCTGGGTTCAGTCCCACAGTGTGGCAGCTTCGACAAGTCTCTTCTACTGTAGCCTTGTGAGTGGATTTGGTTAATGGAAACTGAAAGAAGCCCGTTATATATATGTGTGTGTGTGTGTGGTGCATGTATGTGTGTGTGTGTGTGTGAGCCTATCCATCACTGCTTGACAACTGGTGTTGGTGTGTTTCCATCCTTGTAACTTAGTGGTTTGGCAAAAGAGACCGATAAAGTAATTACCAAGCTATTATATTAATAAACATGTATTGGGGTTAATTCATTTGACTAAAAGTTCTTCAAGGTGGTGCCCCAGTATGGCCACAGTCTAATGACTGAAACAAGTAAATGATAAAATATGTATATATATATATATATATATATATTATATATATATACGTGCAGGCGTGGCCGTGTGGTAACAAGCTTGCTTCCCAACCACACGGTTCTTGGTTCAGTCTCACTGCATGGCACCTTGGGCAAGTACCTTCTACTATAGCCTCGGACTGACCAAAACCTTGTGAGTGGATATGGTAGATGGAAATTGAAAGAGGCCCGTGTGTGTTTGTGTGTATGTCTGTGTATATTCGTGTGTGTGTCAGTTCAGCAAAAGAGACCGACAGAATAAGAACTAGGCTTACAAAGAATGAGTGCCACGGTTGAGTTGTTCGACTAAAGGCGGTGCTCCAGCATGGCCACAGTCGAATGACTAAAACAAGTAAGAGAATAAAAGAATCTGCTCCTCCCCGCTCCCCTCCATCATTTCATCTTTACTTTCCATTGCTAACATGGGTTAAACAGGCTGAGTCATTTGTTTATTCATAGAGCCCTCCTGGATGGCTGGGAGGAGGACAGTCGCCATCATCATCACCATCATCATTTTATAGTCCACTTTTCCATACTTGCATATTCTTGCAGAATATTAGAAATGAATGACATTCACACACATATATATATGTCAAGAGTGGCTGTGTGGTAAGAAGCTTGCTTCCCATTGACATGGATCTAGGTTCAATCTCATTGCATGGTATCTTGAGCAAATGTCTTCTACTATAACTTTGTGTCAACCAAAGACCTTATGAGTGGATTTGCTCAAGATACCATGCAGTAAGATTGAACCTAGATCCATGTCAATGGGAAGCAAGCTTTTTACCACAAAGCCACTCCCCCTTCATTGTCACCCCACCCCACCTTCCCCATATCACCCACATCCCACCCTTGCTTTCCCCACCTCCCAACACCATCACACCACACCTTACACCACCATACCACACAACATGTCACATCAGCACTGACCACTTCCCAAACCCACATTTTCACACCTACACATACACACACGTCAAGATCACCAGCCCTCTTCCACACGCATATACAAACTCTCTTATACACCCACACACGCACCTTCATTTTGGGATCACCACTACTTTATTATCTCCCCTTCTCCCTAGCTCTCCTGTGTGACCCTTCTGTCCAGCATTCACCTTGATAGATCGCTAGCCGCTACACATTCTTTATTTTCTCTCCCTGTGTTCCTTTCTGTAGAAGAGCGTAGGCTCAAAATATTAAAGACTTTTTCATTTCCCGAGCATTATACTAATACATCTCTTTGTTGTCTACACCACCTGTCTTCGTCTTTTGTTTTTTTTTGTGAATTCTTCCTATATTTATATATATATGAGTTCAGCACAAATTTAGATTCAGATGAATATGGTACTTAAGTTGAGGCACGAAAATTTAGTACTGTATTATCCATACAATCCTTGTTGCTTATTTTGATTATATATACCACCATCATCATCATCTACCATCCATTTTCCATGCCATGCTGGCATGGGTTGGATGGTTTGACAGGTGTCATGAATCGGAGAACTACTCCAGGCTCCAAGTATCTGTTTTGGTAAGGTTTCCATTTTACAGAGTGTACTGGATACTTTTTACATGGCACCAGCATTGGTGGTGCTTGTTATGTGACACCAACACTGGCGATGGAGACAGATGCAGTGGACGACCAAGATGCCTTACTTGCCTCATCTTGCTCTCTGCACTCCACAATGCATTGCAACAGCCACTTTCCCCTCCGTTGAACCATGAAGGTTTCTTCCACAGGGTTTGCTGAGTCCAGTTTTCACATGCATAGGCAGCCAAGACCTAACTCACCAAACACAAATTTGATAAAAACAGTATTATATATATGCATATATATATATATATATATATATATATAATATACACAACACACACACATATACAATATGCATATATATATTATATATATATATATTATATATATATATATACACCACATATATATGCATATATATATATATATATACACACACATATATATCATATATATATATATATATATATATATATATTACACACACATATATATGCATATATATATATATATATAATATATACACACACATATATATGCATATATATATATATATATATATACACACATATATATGCATATATATGCATATATAGATATATATATACACATATATAATACACACACATATATATATATATATAATATATATAATACACACACATATATGCATATAGATATATATATATTAAGGTATGTAGAAAAATACAACATGGACAAGAACGTATAACTCTTAGAAGACGATACAATAAACATGGACAGGACATTCGAAACTCTCAGTCTTCAGTCAAGAACCGGATCATCGTAGTAATTTCGGCATATATATATACACACACATATATATGCATATATATATATACACACACATATATATGCATATATATATATGTATATATATATATATATATATATATATATACACACATACACACACACACACATACACAATGGGCTTCTTTCGGTTTCTACCTACCAAATCCACCCACATGGCTTTGGTTGGCCTGAAGATATAGCAGAAGACAACACTTGCCCAAGGTACCTTGTAATGGGACTGAAACCAAGATTACATGGTTGGGAAGCAAACTTTACTGTAATCACACAGATGTGCTTCCCCCCCCCCACAAATATACCATTTAAAAGCAACTTGATTTGGCCCCATAGAACTTAAAGATTTATAGGCCTGTCACATGAACCTTGCCTGCCAAGCTTAAGCCCCTCAGCCTGATGAGATCAATTCTTGTGATGGGCCTACAAATGTTTAAGATGGGGCCGAATCAAACAGTTTTAAATAATGATATATGTAACTCCTACCAAATGTGCTGAGTGCCTCTTTCTTTCAATTGTCCACTCACACATCTCTCTCTCTCTCTCTCTCTCTCTATATATATATATATATAAATATAAATAAACATCACTGTTTGTCAGGAGTGGGATTTGAACCCAAGCCGAGAAGACCCAGCTGCGGCCTGAATGCAGCATCTTAGACTGCTTGGCCATCCTGATTTCTGTGAAGTGAAGGCACATGGCTCAGTGGTTAGAGTGTCAGGGAACTTTGTAGGTGCAATCCCATGGTCATTCATGACCAAAGCGGGAGCTTTACCCATATATATATATATAAGTAAATAAATGGAGTTGAACGAAGATGTTATTAAAATTCTTTTACTTTCGACATATGTTTCGAAGACAACATTGGTTTTATTCCAAAGGAATAAATGATGTAAAATGCAATCTTCTCATCAGGAAAGAAAGAGTATTTACTTATACTACACAAATTAGTGCACATTAACCCGGAGTTTCTACCTTTGAATAGGTCGCTTCATCCGTGTTACTTGCGTGAATTTTGCTACCCTGGTAACTGTTTATTGAATTTTCCAAGTTAACGGTAAACAAAGGATAATTCATTCATCCATTTATATTTATATATATATATATGAAGGGGGTCTTTACCATGCATATATATACATACACACACACAGTGAAACCATCTCTTTTTTTTCTTCAGTCAATTTTATTCACCTGCCAAACATATAAGCTTTTCTATTTTTCCATTCATCTATTTATCCTCATATTCAGCCAACTCTTTATCTGTTTGTCCATGTTCACCTCTATCCACCCATCCATCTATCAATTTATCTACCTGTCTATTTACCTGTCTGTGCTTCCATCCGTCTATCCTTGTGTCTACGTACCCATCCATCCATATAGCCACCCTGTTCAGTGACCTCTCTACCAATCTATCATCCCTCATTACTCTACCCTCGACAACAACTTGTTGCTCTGTAAAAGGCAAGTTGTTAGCTGTCAGCTTCCAGCCTCATCAGGTGGCAGTAAAGATGGTGGCGGTGGTGGCGGCGGTGATGGAGGTATGTATACGTGTCTATCAGTACAGTTGCGAACAAAGTAATAAAGATGGTTGTGGCTGTGGTAGTGATGATGATGATGGAGGATAGCGTTTTGCATCTTGCAAAAGAAATTCAGTATTGGCATGTTTCCAAAATAGAGAGAGAGAGAGAGAGAGAGAGAGAGAGAGAGAGAGAGAGAGAGAGAGAAAGAGAGAGAGAGAGAAAGAGAGAGATGTATGACTCTTTCTTCTTGCTGCACCCCAAATCCTTAACCCACCACCAATGCCATGTGAGAACGTATTCACATATGTTTTAGTAAATGTGTGTCTGTGCCTGTATGTGTGTAGGTGACTGTGGTGTGTGTGTGTATGTACAAGGGGGTACTTATGTGTGGGTGGTGATAAGATGCTATATATATATATATAATATATATATATATATTATATTATATATATATATATATATATATATATATATATATATATATATATATATAAACATATTCACAGTCATATCTAATTATCAGCATCGTCATCAAAACCTGCAGCTTCCAGGGAAGAAGAGGAGGAGGAGGAGGAAGCAGAGATTATGTAATCAAGTACAGTTTACCTCTAACCCGAACTGATAACAAGAGGAAGTTAGTTGTCCTAATTAAATATGAAACTAACTAAGATAATTGCTTGATTCATGCTTAGATAGGTTTGTTTGAATCCCAACGTGTTTATGGGTCTCTCAGCCAAATTATATTTAGATGACATGTAGCACACACTTCTGTTCAAAATGGTTTACTGTCTATGTGTTGAAGTGACTGATGTGTGTACCTACATGGCTTAGTCTAAATGTACTTAGGTGGCTTACACTTGAAATGTATTTAGGTGGCTTACAGACAAGATGTGTTTAGGTGGCTTACAGACAAGATGTGTTTAGGTGGCTTACAGACAAGATGTGTTTAGGTGGCTTACAGACAAAATGTGTTTAGGTGGCTTACAGACAAAATGTGTTTAGGTGGCTTACAGACAAAATGTGTTTAGGTGGCTTACACTTGAAATGTATTTAGGTGGCTTACAGACAAAATGTGTTTAGGTGGCTTACATCTGAAATGTGTTTAAACAGCTTAGTCTAAATGTGTTTAAGTGGCTTACACTTGAAATATGTTTAGGTGGCTTACAGACAAAATGTGTTTAGGTGGCTTACAGACAAAATGTGTTTAGGTGGCTTACAGACAAAATGTGTTTAGGTGGCTTACAGACAAGATGTGTTTAGGTGGCTTACATCTGAAATGTGTTTAAACAGCTTAGTCTAAATGTGTTCAAGTGGCTTACACTTGAAATGTGTTTTGATTGCTTATATGCAAAATGTGTTTAGGTGGCTTACAGACAAAATGTGTTTAGGTGATTTACACTATAAATATGCTTAGACAGCTTACACTTGAAACACTTAGGTGGTTTGTAGTCTAGATGGCTTACAATTTAAACAGGTTTAGGTGGCTTACAGTCAGTACTTAGATGGTCTAGTTTATGGCTAGTTGGCTTACATTTAAAAAATGTTTAGGTGACTTACAGTCAAAATGTGTTCAGGTGGATTATAATCTAAATATGCATAATGACTTACACTTTAAATGTGTTTAAAGTGGCTTAGAATCTAAATGCATTTAGGTGGCTCATTGTCTAAGGGTTACAGACTGAAAGTGTTCAAGTTGTTAACATCATGGAAGTCTTTTAGGCAGTTTAGAAATTGAATACCATAAGTAAGCCTACCATTTAATTGTGTTAATAATAATAATAATCCATTCTGCTAAAGGCACAAAACCTGAATTTTTCAAGGGGGGGCTAATTGATTATATTGACCCCAGTACTCAACTGATACTTTATTGACCCCAAAACGTTGAAAGGCAAAGTCTACCTTGGTGGAATTTGAACTCAGAGCATAAAGACAGATGAAATGCTGCTGAGCATTTTTTGCTTGACATGCTAACAATTCTGCCAACTCACCACTTTAATAATAATAATTCTTTTTACTATAGGCACAAGGACTGAAATTTCGGGAGATCGACCCTAGTGTTTCACTGGTACTTAATTCCTTGACCCCAGTGGAATTTGAACTCAGAAAATAGCAACAGGTGAAATATCACTAAGCATTTCATCCAGCATGCTAAAGATTCTGTTGGCTTGCTGCCTTATATTATAATAATAATAATAATAATAATAATAATAATAATAATAAATGCCCTGATGCAGTACCAGGCAGTGACTCTCATGGCTTCTGATATTAAATTATTGGAAGTGTTATCATGTACTTTGTTTTTTCTTGAGCAAATATTCTGCTCAATACCACAGATTTGCTTGTCAGTTGCTTGACCTTAACCAGCTGAGCATGTCCCTTAGTGGCCGGTGATATGTGCATCTCTGATCATGAGCAGAAGTAGTTGGGGAGCATCATAGTCATGTGTTGAGAGGAATTCTTTGGGGTTTGAATAATCCACCTCTGAAAACATGGGTGTTTTGTTCAACATCATTAAACAACCCTTATTCGGGGACCTTTTGAGCAAGATGGGGTACTTGACCTGAAGAAAATTCTAACTGGGCCCCACCTACAAGGTAATGCGCTGTTTATCTTGATATGCGATGACCAAGTCATGCATATATGGTTGTGATGCATGTGCCTGGTGTACCCTTATCAGACGGGTAGTCATGATAGGTATACTGGGCTTCATATATTTGTACCCCAGTGTCACTTTGATGGCATGCACTGCTCTATCACTAACTAATAATAATAATAATAATAATAATAATAATAATGATGATGATACAGAAATGTAACTATTCAGACACTGCACATCTATAATAGCGGTGGTGGTGGTGGTGTTGTTGATGCTGGTGATGATAACAGTGATGATGATGATGATGATGCTAGCTGTGGTGATGATTATGATATTGAGCCTTGGTCCAGCAGACCAGTGGTCCAACCTTTTCCAACCTCAGACTACATTATCCAATGTGTCCTTCCACTCTTTAAGAAGGCAAGGTGTAATTTGAGGTCATTTGGCTACTATTTGTAGCAAGTTGAGCAACCATGTAGAGGTTCCCTCCCAAGCTGGCTCTGATGATGATGGTGATGACTAACAATGGTGGAGGTGGCGGTAGTAGTAATGATGATAATGATGATGATAATAGCAGTGGTAATGATGATGATGAGGATGAGGATGATGAGGAGGAAACAAAAACAATGATAAAAGAATATCAAACTTCCAGTAACTTTTTCTTTTGATTTCTTTTTAATGCTTGAAACAAAACAACAACAAAAATCCATAGAAATTCTAAACAATGAAAGTTAAATAACAACAACAACAGTAAAAAATGGAGCCATTTGTTTTCGGTTATTTACACAAGGTTTCATATATATCGTAGGTGGCTGCTCCACTGCCACTACCACCACCAGAAGCACTACTACTATTAGCATCACCACCCACCTCCACCTCCACTACCGCCGCCAGCATCACCCCCTCCCCTGCTGCTGTCGCTACAAAGGATTCATTTTATTTGTCTTGCTATAAAATTCTTGCACACAATGAAGTCGTAATGTCATGTGATGTGATGTGACGCAATGTGAAGCAGTCTGATGTCATGTGGACGTTATGTGATGAATGAAGAGGTAATGGACTGTGGCATAATGTGATGTGAGGAACATATATAAACGGTGGGATGTGATGTGATGTGATGTAATGGTGTAGCATATGATGTAATACCATGTGATGTTATGTGATTCTCAGGAGACGGTGGTGGAAATCTACGCTTGAAGTTAGTAAACTAGTGTTATAGAATGGTTTCTGTCTGCCAGCGTATTTGTTGATTTGCTTTCCGACAAAGATGTTCATTTTGCACTCTGTGCAAGGAATGTGTAGTGGTCTTCTGAAGCATCTATGCTCAAATGCCTGGAGTCTTTGCTACATGTTAGCACAGTGTTTCTCAACCTTTTAACCTTTGTATAACCCTTAAAATAAATTACATGTCTCAAGGAACCCCTGCACGAGAAAAACTATATACCATATCTTTCTCATATTTTTTCATTGTAGTTCACATGTTAAATATCATATCACATATATATATATATATCTATATATATGGTTACCCATTTACTTGTTTCAGTCGTTTGACTGTGGCCATGCTGGAGCACTGCCTTTAGTCAAGCAAACCGACCCCAGAGCTTATTCTTTGTAAGCCTAGTACTTATTCTATCGGTCTCTTTTGCCGAACTGCTAAGTTACAGGGACGTAACATTGTCCTCCCAATGTTGAGGGGATAAACACAAACACACACACACACACACACACACACATATATATATGTACATATATACGACGAGCTTCTTTCAGTTTCTGTCTACCAAATCCACTCACAAGGCTTTGGTCAGCCTGAGGCTATAGAAGACACTTGCCCAAGGTGCCACGCAGTGGGAATAAACCTGGAACCATGTGGTTCGTAAGCAAGCTACTTACCACACAGCCACTCCTGCGCAGGATGATGTCTATATTACAATAACTAATAACATGTCGTGCATGAGTAGTAATATTACGATCATGAAATTAGCATTAGCTTATTTCACTCATTCTCATGGAACCCCTAGGAACCTTTTGCGGAATCCTAGGGTTCCGAGGAAAAAGATGAAAGCTTACCTGCTACTGTCATGTATCCCCCGTCACAATTCCCTGTCCAAAAACAACTGTTCTTCAGGATACAGTTGAAGGAGGGTGAAAGAGAAGCAGACAGAGAAAATACAGGTTTGACAACATCAAAGACTGGACAAGAAGCAACACAGCAACCCTGCTATGCATGACAGAAAACACAAACCAGCGATGACTGCTGTTTATGAAAGCATTAAGAGTAGCACACAGCAACTGGTTATATCGGTTAAGAGATGATGATGGTGATATACAGTGTTCTGGTTGCTTACAACAGCGAGCTATGTCCATCTACCCCATGTTACTAGTTTACAGGTGACATGGGTGTTAGACAGATACAAGTCCATTCACCTCTTTACAGGTGGATTGAACTAGCAGGAGTTCAGTGTCCTAACTCCAGTCACATGACAATATTATCATCATCACCACCAAACATTCACTTTTCCATGCTTGCATGGGTCAGACGAAATTTGTTGAGGCACAGTTTTCTACAGTTGGATGCCCTTCCTGTCGCCAACCCTCACTTCTTTCCAAGCAAGGTAATATTACTCCATGGCCAGACATGTTTTTCATGGAAGACTGGAAATGAACAGCCTTGCTTGTATGATGGTTAACATTCATAACCATCATATGATATCTAGACAAAGGTACACACATACAATAATAATAATAATTATTATCATCATTTAACATCTGTTTTCTATGCTGGCATGGGTTGGGCAGTTTGACAGAAGCTGGCAAGCTGGAGAGCTACCCCAAGCTCCAGCCGTGACATGGTTTCTACAGCTGGATGCCCTTCTTAACACCAACCACTTTACAGAGTGTATTGGGTGCTTTTTATGTGGCACTAACATGGGAGCTTATTTTTTACATGATTCTGGCATGGATACTTTTTATGTGGTGCTGGCAAATGTGCTACGGATGTATTTGATGGGCCTCCTTGTAGTTTCCATCTAAGAAATCTACTAACATGGCTTTGGTTGGCCTAAAGCTACAGTAGCAGACATTTGTCCAAGATGCTGCACAGTGGGATTGAACCCAAGGCCACATGGTTGGTAAGCAAGCTTCTTAACCACACTGACATGAATTTAGATAAATCAGTTAAATTGTAAAGGACTGAATGAGACACACAAATAATTGTCAATGAATTTACCTCTTAGTTGGAATTAAAAAAAAAAAAAACAGTAGCAGTTGGTGTCCAAATGCAAAGGAGATAATTTGAAGAAATTGCAATTTTTTTAATAAATTTATAAATGATCATGGTATTATAGCTTACTTGAGTTATTTCCCTTAGTTTATAGATATATTTCTTTACTACCCACAAGGGCTACGCATTTCACCCGGCGTGCTAACATATATATATATAATTAATCCAAACATGAAAACACAACAACGTGAGGACGTGGAACAAGTATAGTATTATTGGATGCTCAGGAAAGAAGGAGGGTTTAACGTTTCGAGCGGAGCTCTTCGTCAGAAACATAGGAAAAGGAAAGATCCAAAGAAGGGAAGACGGAGGAAAAAAAAAAATCGCCAATGGTACACATGCAGTCATCATCATCATCATCATCATCGTTTAACGTCCGTTCTCCATGCTAGCATGGGTTGGACGGTTCGACCGGGGATCTGGGAAGCCAGAAGGCTGCACCAGGCTCCAGTCTTATCTGGCAATGTTTCTACAGCTGGATGCCCTTCCTAACGCCAACCACTCCGTGAGTGTAGTGGGTGCTTTTTACATGCCACCCACACAGGTGCCAGACGAGGCTGGCGAACGGCCACGCTCGGATGGTGTTTTTTATGTGCCACCAACACAGGTGCCAGACGAGGCTGGTGAACGGCCACGCTCGGATGGTGTTTTTTATGTGCCACCGACACAGGTGCCGACTTGGGACTGAACAGTGACAAAATAATTTCTAACAAAATGAAATGGAGGGAGAAGGATTGAGTTATTACCAGCATTTATTTTATTAACCCTGATAGAACTTGAACTCACGATCTACACAAGTCATGGGCAAACTGTAATCTGCAAGACTTTCTGAATAAAATGCCTAACAAAAATTTACCTTAATTTTCTCAGTAGTGTGGCTCACCTGATGATGAGCCATGTCTCATGTGGCCTACGTCTCAAAAATGGTTGCTCATACCTGATCTAGACAGACCAAATTACGGACTGAGAGACTAACCAACAATTGCACTATGAGTGGAAAAGATCTCACAATGTTCCCAGTCACATCCTCAGCATCTTGAAACCTATGACTCACTACATACAATCTGCTGGCTGCTACTTTTCCCACCTCTCCTTCTTTGGAGTTTTCATCAACATTACAGACCTAATGTAATCCACCACCAAGAGAACAGTGCCTCATTTTCCAACTGGGAATCTCTTCTTTTAATTTCATTCTTTCTATTTCTACCACCCAACCATCCAATCCTTTTCTTTATCAATAGCTTGATGCTTCATGTGTTTCTTTGCCTCATAAACCTTTCTGTGTGATCTTTTGTAGTTGTGTGTCTGTCACTAACTTACATCATACTCTGTTGCCCTACTGTTAGCCTGGGACTATATTAGCTGCTTAGCCACCATTTCACTGCCTCTCTCTCTCAATACTTTTCCCCCACACTTCCTAGCCATTTGTGTAACTAAATATCTCAAACATTTGATTCACCATACTCCAGATAAGAAAAACAGCAGTGGAGAATGTGAATACCCACCTAGGCACAAGGTCATTTATTTTGAGAGGAGGGAGTCTGTTGATATCATCGACCCTATTGCTTGATTGATACTTTATTTTACCGATCCTGAAAGGATGAAAGGTAAAGTTGACCCTAGTGAGGATTGAACTCAGAATGCAAAGAGCCATAACAAAATACTGCAAGGTAATTTTGTTTGAAGCTCTAATGATTCTGCTATTAACAACAACAACAATATATTATTATTAAAAAGGCAGTGAGCTGGCAGAAGCATTAGCACACCAGGCAAAGTACTTAGTGGCATTTCATTTGTCTTCATATTCTGAGTTCAAATTCTACCAAGGTCAACTTAGCTTTTCATCCTTTTGGGGTCAATAGAATAAGTACCAGTTGAACAGTGGGATCGATGTAATCAACTTAGCTCCTCCTCTGAAATTGCTGGTCTTGTGCCAAAATTTGAAATCATTATTATTATTATTATTATTATTCTACTAGCTTTGGCAGTACATATTCTAAAATTGGAACCACACAGAGATAATTATTACCTTTGCTATTAGTGAAGATGGAGGTATTGTTTCCAGTTGTGTTTGCTTGACCTTGGACAAGATATCTCAAGAACTGCTGGATGGATTCAGATGAAACTTTCAGGAATGTTTGGCCTCGTGACAAGCACAAACTGATTAGATTTTGAGATCAATCCATTACCGGACAAGAATTCTGGATTATTTTTCCAGTGTTTTTACTTAATTTTTGAGAGCAGCCGGGTTCATTCCTAGTATTTTTGTTTGTGAGAGCAGGTGAGTTTATTTCAGATATGCTCGTTTTAAAAATCATCTCTGGGTAAATTTTGCGAGGACATAAGTGTTGCCTTGGCTGAGGTTTGCGCTCTCTGAGTGCTCTTATTATTATTATTATCATTATTAAAAAAGATGGAGTGGTTGGCGTTAGGAAGGGCATCCAGCTGTAGAAACTCTGCCAAATCAAGACTGGAGCCTGGTTCACCAGCCCTCAGTCAAAATCGTCCAACTCATGCTAGCATGGAAAGCGGACGTTAAACGACGATGATGGCAAGCCGGTAGAATTGTTAGCATGCTGGACAAAATGCTTCACGGTATTTCATTTGTCCTTACATTCTGAGTTCAAATTCCACTGAGGTCAACTTTGCCTTTCACCCTTTCAGGGTCGATAAAATAAGTGCCCACTGAACTCTGCTACCAATATAATCAATTAGCCAACCCTTCCTGCAAAATTTCAGAGCTTGAGGCCTATAATAGGCTGGTATTTCTATGGCTGCAATATCTTTGTAACATATACATTTTATTGTGTCTAGGGAGAGTTATTCTCTTTTAGTGCCTTATTAATTTAACACACTCACTGGTCCAATTTCCACTCATTTATTTATTTTTTTTTACTGACTCTCCTCAGACACAATAAAATATGCTTCAACACATGAATTCACATAAAGAATCTTTCAAACCAAGTACAAAAACGAAATATATATACATATTTGATGTATGAAAATAGTTTCAAAGCAAGAAGAAGAAAACAAGAGATTATAGAGCAGTGGTTTTCAACCATGGTTCCCAGGGCCACATGTGTCCCTCAAGTATTCTTCAGGCAGCCCTTGACGGCTTTCCCTTTCATCATCATCCTCATCATTATTTAACGTCCGTTGTCCATGCTGGCATGGGTTGGCCAGCTTGAGCAGAGCTGGTAAGCTGGGGAGCTGGACCAGACACCAGTTCAATTTGGCATGGTTACTATAACTGGATGCTCTTCCTAATGCCAACCACACTGAGATTGTAATAGGTGCTTTTACGTGCCACCAGCACAGGTGCCAGTTGCGTGACACCTGTATCTGCTATGACTATGATTTCCCTGGCTTGATGGGTCTTCTTTTCAAGCCCGGCATATTGCCAAAGGTCTCAGTCATTTGTCATTGCCTCTGTGAGGCCTTTATAAATATAAATTTTTTCTTTAATTGCCATATGCTTTACTTTTATTTTGGTGCAGCCCCTTAAAAACAAGAACAAAAAAATCCAGGTTTTGGATTTGGCCCAGATATTAAAAAAGGTTGAGAACCACTGTTAAAGAGAGTAAAAGAGAGAAATGAACAGATAAGAGGGAGAACTGAAAGTGAAAGAGAAAGTGAAGAAATAAAGGAGAGAAACAAAGGGGAAGAGTGAAGAGAGAGAAAGGTAAAGGGTACTAAATTTACTCACTGTGTGTTGGGCACAGGGTTTGAAAGGAAAAGGTCGTCATCGTTATTGTCAGCAAAGAGGCTGTCACTGGACTGAAGTGGACTATGCTTTACTGTCTCAGAAGGTTTGCTTAGCAAGGATGATGTTGAGGATTCAGACCGAACAGGCTTCGAGTTGTTGACAGACATTTTGCGATTGACTGAATCCCTTTCGTCTCCAGTCTGTTTAAAGAATAAATAAAAATCCATTGTATATATATATATATATACACACACACAGGAAAGCACATAAGTGCAAAACAAAGTGGAAAAAAACAGTACTCAAATACTAATGATGGAGTAATATACTTTTTATTAAAGCTGCAAAAGTATTCATCACAACTGTCCGATGAATGGCAACATG
>NC_043019.1:27883119-27918119 GCF_006345805.1 Octopus sinensis | reverse complement strand
CATGCCTGTGCTTAAATTACCCTAAATGCACAAAGAATATGGTTAGTAATATGTTTATGAAAAGGTTAAGGTTCTTTTGATATTTACTATGAACTTGGGACCTTGCAATTATGCAATGAATTTCTTAACCACTTGACCATATTTGTATTTATCAAAACAAGACCTACCTGCTTTGTTTCAATTGGTTTCTTTGCAGTAATATTACTAAACAAATCTCCATCATCGCTGGCCTCACTATCATTGTCTTCAAATAGGTTGCTCACTGGCTTAGATTTTGGTAAATCTGAAAATAAATAAACAAACAGAAATTAAATAACATGACCATCACTGTGGAATTTTTCCACACATACAAGCTTGTCCTTTCAGGTGCCAATGCCACATAAAAAGCACCCATGTTAGAGCTGCATAAACGCACCTATGCCAGTGCTGCACAAATGCACCCATGCCAGTGGTGTGTAAACACACCTGTGTAAACATACTTGTGCCTGAGGCACATAAAAGACACCCAGCATGCTCTGTAAAGTGGTTGGCATAAAGAAGGGCATCCAGCCAGAGAAGCCATGCCACAACAGACAATTGGCTCCCTGCTAGCCAGCTTCATGTCAAACTGTCCAACACAAGGCAGCATAGAAAGTGGACTTTAAACGATGATGATGAGTAGCTGCAGGTCAGCCACATTTATTTGGCTTGTGTTTGCGTATGGAGTTAATAGTGGATGTCAGGTGTTCATTGGTCTCAAGTACCTTTAAGAACTGAGCATCCTGGCTGGTGTTGTCACTGCATCTCATGTATCCAGGTGTTCTCATGTACGTAGCTTATCTTAGCCCTGATGGGGATGACCAACTTGTAATGGACAAAGAGGTCCTGGCAGATTAATTTTTGGTAGAACACTGTGTCAATTTTTCCCTGTCCACAATGTTTAGCAGAAAGTCAAGTAAGGGAACCACTAGTGTTTGGAGGTTTAATGGTGAAACTGTGTTGGTCCATCTTATTGAAATCCTTTGGTATTGTGGAGGCATCCTCATGGGATGGGGTGAACATGAGAATGTCATCCACATACTTGCTGAAGAAGGTTATTATATAGATGTGTGCTAATGTGTGTGACCTGGTGGTTAGTGTGTTGCACTCATGATTGGTAGATCATGGGTTCGATTCCCAGACTGGGCGGCTCATTTTGTTCTTGAACAAAACACTTCATTTCATGTTGTTCCAGTTCACTCATCTCTAAATGGATAACCTTGTGACAGAATAACCTTTCAGTCAGGGAAATGTTGGCCTGCTTGCCTAGCCAATGGAGGAGCATCATTTGCAAGCTAAAACAATGTGAAGTGCATTGTGACCAGTGGTGTATAACAATATCCAATAGTCTGGTCAATACTGTGATACCATGGTATACATATTATATCGTTGTTGTCATGGCACTCCGTCGCTTACGATGAAGGTTCCAGTTGATCCGATCAACAGAACAGCCTGCTTGTGAAATTAACGTGCAAGTGGCTGAGCACTCCACAGACATGTGTACCCTTAATGTAGTTCTCAGGAAGATTCAGCATGACACCAGTGTGACAAGGCTGGCTCCTTTGAAATACAGGTACAACAGAAACAGGAAGAAAGAGAGAAAGTGGTGGTGAAAGAGTACAGCAGGGTTTGCCACCACCCCCTACCGGAGCCTCATGGAGCTTTGGGTGTTTTCACTCAATAAACACTTACGATGCCCAATCTGGGAATCGAAACCGCAATACTACAACTGTGAGTTTGCTGCTCTAATCACTGGGCCATTGTGCATCCATACACACACACACACATATATGTAACAAGAGAAATAGGGAGAGAGAGATAAAAAGAGTAATGAAATAAGAGGTATGGAGAGTTAAGTAGACAGAAATCATTGCTTACCATCTTTTGGTTGGGATTTGAAGCCACTACTGGTAAATAAAGCAGCATTCTTATCCTCCACCCCTTCATCATCATCATCATCATCATCAAACAGACCTTTTTCAGAGGTGGCTGACACAATACTAGATCTATGGCTCTTTGGTTTCTGAGAACTGCTGCTTGTATTGGTTGGTGAAAATAGATCTGTCATCATAAAGAAAATACAGAGGTTATTATGCATTGGGATATATATATATATATATATATATATATATATATATCATCATCATCATCATTTAGCGTCCGTTCTCCATGCTAGCATGGGTTGGACGGTTCAACTGGGGTCTGTGAAGCTGGAAGGCTTCATCAGGCCCAGTCAGATCTGGCAGTGTTTCTACGGCTGGATGCCCTTCCTAATGCCAACCACTCCGTGAGTGTAGTGGGTGCTTTTTACGTGCCACCTGCACAGGTGCCAGACGAGGCTGGCAAACGGCCACGATCAGATGGTGCTTTTTACATGCCACCGGCACGGGGGCCAGACGTGGCTGGCAACGGCCACAATCGGATGGTTCTGTATATACATATATATATATATACACATACATATATATATACACACACACGCAAATGAGGCTGTGTGGTAAGAAGTTGCTTTCCGACCACATGGTTCCGAGTTCAGTCCCACTGTGTGGCACCTTGGGCAAGTGTCTTCTGCTACAGCCTTGGGCTGACCAAAGTGTAAGTGAATTTGGTTGACAGAAACTGAAAGAAGCCTGTCATATATGTGTGTGTGTGTGTATGTGTGGAGGCATGTGGGCTGGAGGTTAGCATGTTGCACTTACGGTTGCAAAATTGTGGTTTTTGGTTCTTGGACCAGTAGATACATTGTGTTCTTGAGCAAAATACATTGCTCCAGTTCACTCAGCTGTCAATTGGCAACCCACCAACAGACTGTTGTCCCATTCATGGGGAATGTTGGCCTGCCCACCTAGCCAGCAGGGTAGCATCATTCAAAAGCTACAACAATGTGAGGAAGCGCACTGTGACCAGCGGTGTGTGACAATACCCAAGAGCCAGGTCGATACAGTAATACAGTGATTAATATGCATACATACAACATGTACACACACATATATATATATAATACACACACACAAACACACATGTCCTTATCAATATTATGCATCCATTTTCACATGCTGGCATGGGTTAGAAGGAGTGTAATAGCTTGTGTCATCCTGAACATACAACAACCAAAAACTGGCCAACTTTGGTGTTGTATATATGGTGTTGTATATATGTCCCGGATGCATTTTATTAAACCACTGACTACCACTAGAGAGGTTTCCCCATGCAAGGATGATTAAAGGGTACTTCTACCCCGTGTCAGTTCTTATTCAGAGTTACTGTCCTCCTAGACAAGTAACCTGCCCACAGATTCCACATCTCATGTGTGTGCATGTGTATCATCATCACCATTTAATGGCCCCTTTTCCATACTTAAATACAGGCATGGCTGTGTGGATAGAGTTTGACTTGTAGCCCTGTGGTTTTGAGTTCTATCCCACAGTACAGCAGCCTGGGTGAGTGTCTTGTTCTGTGGTCTCAGGCCAACCAATGCCTTGTCAGTGAAACTGGAGATCAGAAACTGCATGAGAGGCCATCATGTGTGTGTGTGTGTGTGTGTGAATGTTTACATTCTGAGTGATGCTGCATGACCTCATTTGAAGAAAAGAGGGATATTTTATCCTATGTTCATGTCCAATTCCCTGCCCTATAAATTTTGCACCTTTTGACTGGTGACAACCTGTGGAATGAAATGTCTTTTACTTAAAAAAGTTTGGGGTTGATGACAAGAACATCTGACTGTTGAATACTGTCTCATTAAGCCTTGTCTAACTCATGCTAGCATAGAAGAAAATGGACATAAAAATAATGATGATATATGCATGCACACACACACCAACTTGGTGCATGCAATTGGAACAGCATTAAATTAAAATCACCATCTGTGTATCATGCTAAATGTATACATATTTCTAGAAGGCATGCAGCTGTGGAATTGCGTGAGATAAAATCTCTTCACAGACTTGTGTTAAAAACCCAGTATATATCAGAATGAGATCAATATAGTTCCTGCAGTGACTAAGAAGAACAATAAACATGTTTTGCCTTTCTTGATGCTTGTTAATGCTGTGTACCCAATTATCACCTGCTTAAATAAAATTCAAGCCTTGATATATAGGAAACTGAATAAAACATTCACTGCTGTTGCATAAAGCTTGCTGAGCTGAAGAAAAATACAGTGTATGCAATTGAGATTATACAAAAAACTGAACACTTACCATCAATTTCGTCATCACTGAAGCCATGAGATGGTGGTGTTTTTCTAGACTGATCTATGGAAGGTTTACGTGGAATGTCGTCAAAAAGCCCACCCTGTATGAAAAAGAAACAGTCACAAAGTGAGGACAAGTAAGCACAAATTGTTGGTCATCAGGACTACAATTAGAAATATTACACATCATTAACATTGTGTTTTGTATTATAGTAGCAGCTACTGTCATCTATGACTCAGTGGTTAGAGCATTGAGCTTACAATTGTGAGGTTGTGAGTTCGATTCCCAAGCTAGGATGTGTGTTGTGTTCTTGAGCAAGACACTTTATTTCACATTGCTCCAGTTCACTCAGCTGTAGAAATGAGTTGCGACATCACTGGTGCCAAACTGTATCAGCCTTTGCTTTTCTCTTGGATAACATTGGTGGCGTGGAGATGGGGAGACTGGAATGATGAGCGACTGTTGGTCTTGCACATGCAACCTTGCCTGGTCTTAAGCCTTCGAGGGGAACTTTCTACGTGCAATTCCATGCTCATTTATGACTGACAGGGGTCTTTATCCTTTACTGTCATCCATCCTATATCCAACATTACACCACAACAACAACTGCAAGGTATCATTACAATCACTGCCACTCCAACCACAACACTGCAATACCCACCACCACTATGACTACAACTACAGGAGTCACATTAATCCTAACCATTAGACACAGTTGAATTACAAAAGGATTATGTTGACTTTAAACTATGCCCAGTAGCAGGGTCCTGGTTTGGGAGCTCTAAGGTTTTGTGAAGTGTGGAACCATCTCTTAGCCACTGACAGGTTTTTATTTCTGAGACTTTCTTCTCCTAGAGAGAATGTCTTCATTACAACTGATGAATACCATTTGTAAAGAACCCCTTCAGTCATGAATGACCATGGGATTGCACCTAAAAAGTTACATTCTGAAGCACAAGTCTGGTCAAGGTTGTTTATGGAAGACCAACAGTCGCTCATGCATGCCGGTCTCCTCTCTCCACACCACTGATGTTATCCAAGGGAAAGGCAAAGGTTGACACAGATTGGCATCAGTGATGTTGCAACTCATCTCTACAGCTGAGTGAACTGGAGCAATGTGAAATGAAGTGACTTGCTCAAGAAGATAACACACATCCTGGTACAGGAATCGAACTCACTACCTCATGATTGTGAGCCCAATACTTTAACCACTGACGGCTGTTGCTTTTCTGGGTTTCTCTGCCCTTTGATGGATCTTGTTGTTCATCCCACAGGGTGTCCAAAAATCACCCAGCTCACCAAGCAAGCTTGGTGCTGGGTTGCTGGTTAAGTCACTGACGACTTGAGCATACAATAGGTTGTACTGAGTTACACGTTACCAGAACTGTAAGAGCAATCTGACACACATATTTAAAGAGATAGAGAGAGAGAGAGTGCAAAAGCAATGTGCTAGTTACCAGCCAACAGCAGTCAGCTCTTTCTACTTACCTCTTCATTATCATTATCAGAAAAGAGACCCTTTTTAGCAGGGAACACATCAAAGGCTGAGTTATCTTCTTCAGGAAAACCACCAAAATGGTTTATGGCTGCAGAGAAAGAGAGAGAGAGAAGAAATAAATACCAGAAGCAAAATTTAAATAAATAAATATAAATAATAGAAAAACAATAAAAAATTAACCCTTCTTGGGGTTAAAGATGTTAGTAACGTTGGTTTGTATGGAGCAGCCATGTTGAAGTGGTGACAAACATTACTTCACAGCATAATCACTACTTTTATCTCTTTTAGAGGTTTTCTAACTGGATAATTTGCTAGTTGCAAGATCAGTGACTGTTGTGTCACTTGGTTTTCTATATATTGTGAGCTGGAATGAACTACTGTTCTTTCTAGCTGACAGGTATTCACCACTGAAGATGGGCAAAAATAGGCTGTAACTGGCCAGTTTGGTGGTTGTGTCAAGTCGCTAGAAGAGGGTAAGAGTTTGCTCCCCTGCTTCCAATATATATTGGGTGCTGATTGCATTGATAATCAGCCAGAGGAGGCATTCTCTCGGGGTTAAAAAATGGTAGTAACGTCGATTCATATGGAACGGCCATGTTGAAGTGGTGACAAACATTAGTTATTTTGCTTGTTGAAATTAATTTAAGAAACTGAATTTTTAATTAAATTTAAAACTGATTAAAATGAGCCCTGGGGCTGACCTAAAGTTACACAACAACAGTTAAAGCCTCCAATACCTTCTTTAACAATAAAAACAGAAACTCATGAGGCAGCCTCTGAGTGGTTGTTGGACCTGTTAGAAATAGCAGTTAAATATCCCTCAAAGCACATCTTACTACTTTAAAGAAGATCAGACAGTTTTGATGGTCTTGTGTATCAATAAAAATAACAGGATGGTCGTAAATGGAATGCCTTTGATCATAGGCCTGTTGGATTAGACCTGCCCTGGGTGTAAACAATAACAGGAAACCTTTATGTATTTCTTTACTGCCCACAAGGGGCTAAACATAGAGGGGACAAACAAAGGGATTAAGTCGATTACATCGACCCCAGTGGGAAACTGGTACTTTATTTATCGACCCCGAAAGGATGAAAGACAAAGTCGACCTCGACGGAATTTGAACTCAGAACGTAACGACAGACGAAATACGGCTACGCATTTCGCCCGGCGTGCTAACGTTTCTGCCAGCTCACCGCCTTTATGTGGTTACCTTCAAGAAATAGCAGCCATGTACCCTTCAAATGACACCCTACCATCTCAAATACGGAAGGATATATTCAATAATATGGTCTATTGTAACTTCAGATGAGATGGCCATGGTTGGAATGCTTTTGATTGTATGTCTGGTTGGATCAAGTCTGACTCAGGACTAAGTAACAACAACAACAACAGCAACAGCAATAACAAGAACAAAAGTGTTTATTGTACCTGGTGTAGGTTCCTTAACAGTGTTCTTTCTGGATTTTGTTCTCTTTTTTTGTGAATTACTGGCAGTTGAATCTGGAGGTAAAAAGAAGATAAATGGTTCATTTCTTGTGTATGTATAAATATGTTTGTTCCTTCTCGAGCCATCCCTGGCTCATAGGGCCGGTTTCCCAGTTACCTTGGCATATAGGTTCCCCACCTGGACGGGACGCTGGTCCGTCGCAGGTGAGCTGCAAGATGCAGGAGGAAAGAGTGAGAGAAAGTTGTGGCGAAAGAGTCAGCAGAAGTTTGCTATTACCTTCTGCTGGAGCTGCGTGGAGCTTAGGTGTTTTGCTCATAAACACAAACATCGCCCATTCTGAGATTCGAACCCGCGATCCCTCGATCGCGAGTCTGCTGCTCTAACCACTAGGCCATGTGCCTTTACATGTATAAACATACATACCATATTTTCTGGCATACAAGCTAAACTTTTCAGACCCAAAATTCCATGTGAAGTGCAGTAGGATTTGGACAAACAGTGATAATATTTGAATGTTTTCACATCTTGTTTAAACTCTATACATCAATTTATGTAGCAGTAAGCTCTCACTTTAGAAGTTATGAGGACATGATGTTATTGCTCTTAGACTTCAGTAAAATCCTTGACCATGTCTGGAATGCGAATCTGTCATCAAGACTTCTCACTTACAGGCACCAACCTTCCCTCACCTCTTCCTATCACATCATATCATTGTCGAATGTGTTGACAGAGCTCTTTCCACCCGACTCTCAATCAACTCTGGTGTTCCCCTTTTTATCAGTTATGAAAAAACAAAACACTGATGGCATCAGTCTTTGCTGTGTAGAAAAGGAATGCAGGATATTTCCATTCATAAATTAGAAAATTACTATTTTTAAATCTCACAACATGAGATATTCAGCAACAGCACTTTATTTCCATTCATATTTTCAATTTCTGAATTTCTGCGTTTTTTTCATTTTGAACCTGAGCAGACAGACATACTGTCGAAATATTGTTCAATTCAATAAACAGAATCAATCCCTGTTTATTACAAATCATATCGCATCCTTCTTATTGCTTATTTACATTCATGAAGAGTTACATCAATATTCGTAAATTATTATTATTATCATTATTAATAATATTAATACTCTTTTACTTGTTTCAGTCATTTGACTGTGGCCATGCTGGAACACCACCTTTAGTCAAGCAAATCGACCCCAAGACTTATTCTTTGTAAGCCTAGTACTTATTCTATCGGTTTCTTTTGCCGAACCGCTAAGTTACAGGGACGCAAACACACCACCATCAGTTGTCAAGCTAAGTGGGGGGGACAAACACAGACACACAAACATATATATATATATACATATATAAGACAGGCTTCTTTCAGTTTTCATCTACCAAATCCACTCACAAGGCTTTGGTTGGCTCGAGGCTATAGTAGAAGACACTTGCCCAAGGTGCCACACAGTGGGAATGAACCCGGGACCATGTGGTTGGTAAGCAAACTACTTACCACACAGCCACTCCTGCACCTGTGGTAATAATAATAAAAATAATAATCTTTACTACTATAGGAACAAGTCCTGAAATTTGAGGAGAGGGGCAAGTCGAATACACTGAACCCAGTGCATAACTGGTACTTATTTTATTGACCCCTGAAAGAATGAAAGGCAAAGTCGACCTCAGTGGAATTTGAACTCAGAATGTAAAGACAGACGAGATGCTGCTAAGCATTTTGCCCAGTGTGCTAACGATTCTGCCAGCTCACTGGTTTCAAAGTTTGCCACAAGGGCAGCAAATTTTGAGGGATGGGATGAGAATCAATTACATCAACCCTAGTGTTCAAAAGGATGAAAGGCAAAGTTGACCTCAGCAGAATTTGAACTCAGAACGTAAAGATGGATGAATTCTGCTAAGCATTTTACCTGCCATGCTAATGATTCTGCCAGCTTTCTATTATAGGTACAAAGCCTGAAATTTGGGAGTGGAGTGGGTAGTTGATTACATCAACCCCAGTGCATAACTGGTACTTACTTCATCGACCCCCAAAAGGATGAAAGGCAAAGTTGACCTTGGCGGAATTTGAACGCAGAATGTAGCAACAGACAAAATGCCGCTAAGCATTTCGCCTGGTGTGCTAATGATCCTTAATAATCATCATCATCATCATCATCGTTTAACGTCCGCTTTCCATGCTAGCATGGGTTGGACGGTTCAACTGGGGTCTGGCAAGCCCGAAGGCTGCACCAGGCCAGTCAGATCTGGCAGTGTTTCTACAGCTGGATGCCCTTCCTAACGCCAATAATAATAATAATAATAATAATAATAATAATAATAAATAAATGATGAGATGACTGACCTTTTCTTTCTGGAACTCCTAGTCTGGCCGCAAGCTCAGCCTGGAGACTACTTTTGTTGAAAGGCTTCTAGAAGGAAGAAAAACCAAACTTTATGTTGTGAATGGAATTAAGAAAAGAAATATGTTTTTAACTCTTTTAATGCCAACCAATCAGGGATTACCTCAGTCCCTATGTTACCATACTCCTTGTATTAACTAATCCTGCACCTATCAAATCAAGGACCACCTTAGCCTCTATGTTACCATACTACATGGTCCTAATTAATCTAGGACCATTTGTTGCCCCATATCATCATACTTGTTAAGAACCAAATAGGAGGCTTCTATGTGGTCATTTGGCATACTAAAAATAGCAACCAAATAGCAAATCTTTCCATCTTGAAAAACTCTCGCCATAACACCCCAGGACTTGTCTCTTTTGCTGAACCACTTAGTTACAGGAACATAAACACAGCAACACCAGTTGCCAAGCAGTGGTGGGGTACAAACACAGGCATAAAAACTCACACACTTAGATATATACATATGATGGGCTTCTTTCAGTTTCCGTCTACCAAATCCACTCACAAGGCTTTGATTGGCCTGAGGCCATAGTAGAAGACACTTGTCCAAGGTGCCACGCAGTGGGACTGAACCTGGGATCATATGGCTCCAGAAGCAAGCTTCTTACCACACAGCCATGCCTTACAGAGTATTTTGAAAGTACTACAAGTTAAACAATCTAAGCCTTGTTATACTCCTTAGTTTTGCTATTCTAGCAGAGGAAAGAAAAATTACCTCAGGAGTACTTCCTTTGTCTTCATTCTCCTCCTCTTCCTCATCTTCATCTTCGTCGCTAAAACTGCGGTCAACTTTTGGCGGCTTCTTCTTCTTCTCAAAGCTGTCGTCTTCCTCATCGTCAGATCCACTTTGGGAATCTTTAGTTCCAAACAAATCACCGTCACTGTCCTCTGAATCATAGGTTGACTGTCAACGAAAGAACATTCAATTGTTTATTACATAAGATTGGTTAAGAGACAGGTTGTTACATATGGATTGGTAATTTAATTAAGAGATACATCTTTACATACAGATTAGTTATTTAATTAAGAAATCCAAACTAATTAATGAATTTGAGATATAGACAAGGCAGAATAAATAAATAAATAAAATAAATAAACATACATACATATATATACACATACATACACATATATATATACATACATATATATACATACATACATATATATATATACATACATATATACATACATACATATATATACATACATACATACATATATATACATACATATATATACATACATACATATATATACATACATACATACATATATATACATACATATACATACATACATACATATACATACATACATATATACACATACATACATATATATACATACATACATATATATACATACATACATACATATATATATATAAATTATATAGAAAGAGAGGGAGGGAGGGAGAGAGAGAGAGCAAGAAAGACTGTGACCATTGTATCCCAGAACCACTTCTGGTTGCTCACCAGAGACATCTATATTGGTTTTGAGATGTAGACGACATTCTTCAATGTGGACATGAGAAGCTTCCAATAGCATTAAAACACACTATATATACACATTAATATATCAAGAGAAATTTTACAGTTGTCCAACTAGCTAGAAATAGTAGCTAAATCTTTCTCAAACCACAGTGTGTCTTGCCAAAGGTCTCAGTCACTTGTCATCTCTGTGAGGCCCAATATTTGAAGATCATGCCTCGCCATCTCCACGAGGCCTAACATTCACAGATCCTGCTACTGGCAACAGCCATGATTACAATTTCCCAGGTGACATTTACATGACGCTGGCAACAGTCACAAATACTACTTCACTGGTCTGATGTGCACACACACACACACACACACACACATATAAGTGCATAGTACACTCTCTCTCTCACCCAAATGTGTGTGTTTGTGAGTGTGTATGCACACACGTAAACACTGTGACACCATCACCACCTATTTCTTTACTACCCACAAGGGGCTAAACACAGAGGGGACAAACAAGGACAGACAAATGGATTAAATCGATTACATCGACCCCAGTGCGTAACTGGTACTTAATTTATCGACCCCGAAAGGATGAAAGGCAAAGTCGACCTCGGTGGAATTTGAACTCAGAACGTAGAGGCAGACGAAATACCGCTAAGCATTTCGCCCGGCATGTTAACGATTCTGCCAGCTCACCGCCTTCGATTCTGTCACCACCACCGCTATCACTGTTTAATGTTTGTCTTCCACAGGTTGGACAGCTTGGTAGGGTTTGGTGAACCAGAGGATTTTGTTGTGCTTCACTGTCCTATATATGACAGGCTTCTTTCTGCTTCTGTCCACAAAATTCACTCAAGGCTTTGGTCAGCCTGGGGGCTACAGTAGAGGACACATGCCCAGGGTGACATGCAGTGGGACTGAACCTAGGACCATGTGGTTGGGAAGCTAACTTCTTACCACACAGCCATGCCTGAAAGGTGCTCTGAAAAGTGAGTTTACATTTCTGAACAGGTTGACCTACCTCAGTTGCCCTGGTGCTCTTCCTCTTGGATGGAGGGGCAGTATCATCATAGTCCATATCTTCATCAGTGTACTGGCAAATACAGAACAGAGAAATTACTCATGTGTGGCTTGTGTGAGTGTGTATGAGTGTAGAGTGATGTGTGTGTGTATTTGTGTGAGTAGAACAGGATGTGCGTGCATGTGTGGAGTGTGATGTAATGTATGCATGTGTATAGGTATGTCGTATGTGTACATGGAGTGTGATGTGATATATGCATGTGAAGTAAAACAGTGTGGATATGTGTGTGTATGTGTGTGTATGCATATGCACACCTGTGCACATACACACACACACTGAGTCTCCATTTTCATCACCTCAAACTTACCTCAGATTCAATCTGGTCCAGTTTACCCTTCTCAGGTTCGGAGTCATCACTCAAGCTGCCGTGGTCAGTTTCACCATCATCTTCTTCTGATAAGGGGAGAGAGAGAGGTAAAGAGAGAATGAGACATAGAGATGGGAAGAAAATACACACACACACACAAAAAAAAAACAAAAAAAAACTTTGAAATTATTCAGATTTGGAAAAAATGTGTTTAGTCATGTCCATGCAGTAAAGTACGATGTCTTATATTTGTCATCAGAATAGACCTCCTCCTAATTGCTATCGTCCATCACCAGGTGGATCTCATCTCTGCAATCCACTCCACTTTGTGTCATCATTTCTGACATTCTCTAGTTACCATTATTCTTCGTCTCCTCCTCCTTCCCCATCTCAGTCCTCCACTTTGAGTTTACATTCTTAATACTATCCTCCAATGGGTTCTTTATTCCTCATGCCACCATCCTTTGTAGCATCATCAATCATCTTCTTTCATCACCTTCACCGGCAGTTTAATAAAACAAACACATTATAGAGTATATGAATTCTCCTCCACGCCACCTCTAGCTATGTTAGTGAATGCAGTAGTATAGAAAGTAAATCTATCTAGGACGATGTGGAGTTTGAGTTCATGATGGAAAGTAACTTAACTAAAAAGAAAACCACAAAGTATTTTGTCCAATGGTCAATTGACCACCATCAGTTTATTCCTTGAAACTTACCTGAGAAAATCTCTATGAGTCCAACATTGTCATCTCGCATGAAATCATTGCTACCAATTAGGAATGGAAGTGGCCGATGAATGTAAGGATCCTGTCAAAGTAAAGAATTATAAAAAAGAAAAAAAAATCAGAAAAGTTACACATACAGGCGCAGGAGTGGTTGTGTGGTAAGTAGCTTGTTTACCAACCACATGGTTCCGGGTTCAGTCCCACTGCGTGGCACCTTGGGTCGACCAAAGCCTTGAGAGTGGATTTGGTGGACGGAAACTGAAAGAAGCCCGTCGTATATATGTATATATATATATATATGTATGTGCGTGTATGTTTGTGTGTCTGTGTTTGTCCCCCTAGCATTGCTTGACAACCGATGCTGGTATCTTTATGTCCCCGTCACTTAGCGGTTCGGCAAAAGAGACCGATAGAATAAGTACTGGACTTACAAAGAATAAGTTCTGGGGTCGAGTTGCTTAATAAATGGTGGTGCTACAGCATGGCCGCAGTCAAAATGACTCAAGTAAAAAAAAAAACAGAAAGTAAGGAGTAGGAAAAATCAATGAAGAAAAAACAACCTTTTTTTAGAACCATTAACTAGAACTAACTTGTCAGATGAAAGGTCGTTTGATTTTAAGGTCAACCGGTCATATTTGGTATCTGCCCCATCTCGTCTTTTCTGTCCACTATTCCAAGGAGGGTTCTATCAGAAGCAATTGTCATTATACTTTCTGGCTGGATTCCCAAGCCTGACCAACTGAGACTTTGGATATTACTCAATCATCTCATTCTTGGTCTACTCCCTAGGTCTCCTGCTGGTTGACTTCACTTGAAGAATCTGTCTCACAGATCCATTTCAGCTGATCTTACCAATCAGTTTCACACTGGGTATTAGGTAACAGGGAAGTTAACTGAATCACATGCTCCTCAGAGAAGGCAGATATGGAAATCAATTGGTAAGATTGGATGAGATGGATCTATAATACTGTATATTTGGATTAATATAAATATATATAGGTGTGTGTATGTGTTTACCTTTGCTTCAAAGATTGGATCCACAGTATAGGTAGCATCATCATCTTCTGACTCAGAGTTCCCAGCATTGGTATCAAGTTTTTCAAATGACTCATCAATAACATTCAGACCTGAATTGACAGCTTGAGCAATTTTCTGGACCATCATTACTTCTCTTTCTTCTTTACTCATTTCCTACAACAAACAAAGGACATTTGTAAGATACCACTGGATTGAAGATGGTGACAGACAAGAAAGTGAGGTTTATGGGGCATGAGTCTTCTTCACTTTAAACAAAGTCACCATACAAGTCACGAGTCACACTTTATGCAGAATAATTCAACTGTTCTCGTAGTTCCAACAGATGAACATGTAGCAAAGCCTCAATGGAGAGGCTGTTGAGAGCAGATTGACTATTTTACCAAAGAAAATTTGAGTCTTCTATAAGTGAAAGAATACATGTTCCAAGTTAGTCAAATGAATAATAATAATCTTTTCTACTATAGGTACAAGGTCTAAAATTTGAGTGGAGGGGATAGTTGATTACATTGACCCCAGTATTTCACTGGTACTTAATTTATTGACTCCAAAAGGATGAAAGGCAAAATCAACCCAAGCAGAATTTGAACTCAGAATGTGAAAACAGATGAAATACAGCTAAGAATTTTATCCAGTGTGCTAACAATTCTGCCTGCTTGCCACCTTGATAATGATAATAATAATAATAACCCTTTCTACAAAGAGGACAAGGCCTGAAATTTGTGGGGAGGGGCTAGTCGATTACATCAACCCCAGTGCTCAACTGCTACTTATTTCATTGATCCTGAAAGGATGGCAGGCAAAGTCGACTTTAGTGGAATTTGAACTCAGAACGTAAGGATGGATGAAATGCCACTAAGCATTTTGCCCGGCATGCTAACGATTCTGCCAACTCACTGTCTTAATAACAATGATAACAGGAGCACTCAGAGAGTGCAAACCGCCACCAGAGCAACACCAACATCCTCTCTTAGCTGGAGATGATTTTTAAGATGTGAATATCTGAAATAAACCCAACTGCTCTCACATACGAGAATACTAAAAATGAACCTGACCACTCTCAAAAATTAAGTGATAAAACTGGAAAAATAATCCAGAATCCTTGTCCAGTACCTGATCGAGCCCAATGGTAATCATGGAATGTGAAGGTGGGTGTGAAGGCTGTGTTTGTAATGCCATGTGTGTCGTCTGCAGTGAGAACAGGGACAGTTTTCTCTATGAAGATTTTTGTTAGTCTAGCCACTATTATAGTGTCTTTATGACCATTAAGGTCTATAGTGAAAAATTTATCCATGCATGAAAGAAAACAGAAAGGACCAGCATACGGTGCTGTTAATGGAGGTTTAACAACATCGTTGCACACACTCAATCCCAGATCTAATCAGTTTGTGCCAGTTACAAGGCCAAACCTCCCTGAAAGTTTTATTAGAATCCATCCAGTGGTTCTTGAGATATCTTGTCCACGGGCAGACAAACAAACACAACTGAAAACAATACCTCTGCCTTCACTAAGGTGGAGGTAATAAGCGTTCCTACTATAGGCTCAAGCCCTGAAATTTGGGAGGGAAGAGAGTTAATCAAGTACATTCACCCACAATGCTTAACTGGTGCATATTTTATCCAGCCTGACAGGATGAAAAACAAAAAAGAAAAACAGAACAAGTAAAAGATTTAGAACAAAATAGAACAAAAATTTGTGTTTAAAAGAAGCCAAACCATAATGTGGAGAATATTTTTCTGATTACTTACTGGTTCCTTATTGTTGTTTGTTGTAGTTTCTTTTCCACTGACATCATCATCATAAACACGCTGAAAGAAGATTGAAGAATATGGTGATGGTGTTGATAGTAGTGAGAATGGTGATGGTGGTGGTGAGAGCGACAATGATGGTGATGAAGATGGTGGTGGTGATGAAAGATGCAGTGATGGTGAGAAGGATGCCAGTGAAGACGTGTTGGATGGTTTGACAGGAGCTGGTAAGCCAGTGGACTGCACCAAGTCCCATTATCTATACTTTGGTATGATTTTTATGGCTGGAAGCCCTTAATGCCAACCACTCATGAGAGTGGACTATATAAGACAATTGCAATGAATATGGTGATTAGCACATCTGCATATTTTTGATTCCTAGTCAATTATACAGAATATTTGGCTTAAATATGACCAATACGTGTTTCTGTTGCATAAAGAACCAACAGTTTCATTTGCCTCCAGCTATTTTTGACTCTGCAACTTTATTCAAAGTCTGTTCACTGATGTGGCTCAAAGTGAACTTGAAAGCATTCATGAATGCCTAACATTCTTTTGCCAGGCTACTATGGTTTTTGAGAGAAAAAAAAAAGAAAGCCAGAAGAAGATTTAGAAACTTGATATGGCTATAAACATTACTATGCAGTTGATCTTATCCTGACCTTAGGTTTAAGTATGGAATGTGAGTTTTAGACATTTAAGTAGGTCAAAGTGAATCTTCAGTTGGGGATTTTCCAATGTTTTGTACAACAGCTAACCACTAAATGAGATTAAATTCTTTTACTTGTTTCAGTCATTTGACTGTGGTCATGCTGGAGCACCACCTTAAAGAGCTTTAGTTGACCAAATTGGCCCCGGGACTTATTTTCTTCTAAGCTTGGTACATATTCTATCATTCTCTTTTTCTGAACCACTAAGTTATGGGGACCTAAACACACTAGCATTGGTTGTCAAGTGATGGTAAGGGGACAAACACACAAATATATATACATATCATCATCATCATCATCATCGTTTAGCGTCCGCTTTCCATGCTAGCATGGGTTGGACGGTTCTACTGGGGTCTGTGAAGCCAGAAGGCTTCATCAGGCCCAGTCAAATCTGGCAGTGTTTCTACGGCTGGATGCCCTTCCTAACGCCAACCACTCTGTGAGTGTAGTGGGTGCTTTTTACGTGCCACCCGCACAGGTGCCAGACAGAGCTGGCAAACGGCCACGAACGGATGGTGCTTTTTATGTGCCACCGGCACGAGGCCAGTCGGGGCGGCGCTGGCAACGGTTGCGAAACGGAAGGTTCTCTTACATGCCACCGGCACTGGTAACACATCTGCAATTTCCATTGATCGATTTCAATTCTGATCCTCACTTGCCTCAACAGGTCTTCACAAGTAGAGTTTCGACATGCCACCGGCACTGGTAACACATCTGCAATTTCCATTGATACATATATATATATATATATACACACACACATATATGATGTGTTATTAGGAAGGGTATCCAGCTGTAAAATCCCTGTCAAAGCAGACACAATAGCCTAGGGTACTTTTTCTACCTGGCCAGCTTCCATCAACTGTCCTACCCATGCATGCGTGGAAGATGCATGTTAAACAATGATGATGATAATCATGGGCTTCTTTCAGTTTCCGTCTACCAAATCCACTCACAAGGGACTGAACTCGGAACCACATGGTTGGGAAGCAAGCTTCTTACCACACATCAAATTAAATTTAATTCAATTAAATTTAATATATGTGGTATGAAGAACTTATTTATGAGGGTAATTCGAATTTTTTTCTGTATAATTGAGTTTTAGATCATATGCAGTTTCTATGCCTTGTATGTGTTGCTGTAGTTTATAAAAAAAACAGTTTAATTTAAGAAGAATATTGATTGATACTCAAAAGTCAAACTAGATGTTATCCTGATATTTATCCTGTAAACTCTGGAACCTCCTATTAGTGTGGCGGATACTAAATTATACATATATATCGAGGGGACCTGTGGAAAAGGTAGACTGAAACCTTGTAATTGACTTGGGCAGTTGGAGCTTCCCGTCATGTGTATACATGTGTGTGAAAGTGCTTGTGCCTTTCAACAGAAAGGAGGGGATGTTGACAGTGACTTTGAAGTTTTGGACAGTGTCCGCTGAAGGATAAGCAGGCCGAAACTTCGAAGTCACAGTCAACCTATTCTTGACAAATACTTTGTCTTTGATGTTAAATGATGATGATTATGCATGCATGTTTTTTTCCATGTACCTCTGTGTCCATAAAGGAAAAAAAGAAGTAGAAAAGAGATTAAGAAAAAGATTAAGGGATTAAGGATACATTACGTTTTCCACAAACTGTGAGTTGGCCAGCATAATGAAATCATTGAAGACATTATTCACTTTGACTCCGGTGCTCTGAGGGAGAGAGAAGAAAGACAACATGAGATATGCACTGGTTGAGATGTGAAGTGCGGTAAGTGTGAGTGGAGACTGGAGAGTGTGAGAATGGAAACTGGTGAGTGTGAGTGGAGACTGGTTAGTGAGAATGGAAGCTTAAGTGTGAGTAGAAACTGGCAAGTGTAAGTAGAGACTGGTGAGTGAGAATGGAGACTGGTGGGAGTGGAGACTGGTGAGTGTGAGAATGAGGACTGGTGAGTGTGAGAATGTGGACTGCTGAATGTGAGTGGAGACTGGTAAGTGAGAATGGAGACATGGTTGAAGCAATGGACAATAAGTTCTTATGGTAATAAAGTAGAGTAGGGGTGGTGGCTGTACTACAGTATGGTAGTACAGTTATAGTATAGTTTGGTGCAACAGTACAGTACACAACAGCATTACAGTGACAGAGCTGTATTACACAGTACAATGGTACACAGTATGGCAAGTAGAAACTAAAAGACCTCTCCAAGTGTGTATCATACTTTGGTAACATGGTAATGCAGTAATACAGTGGCACAACAATTGTAGTACCGAATGCAAAATACAAAAAGAAAAGCTCTAAGTGTGTACCGTACCTTAGTTTCATTGACGAGTTTGTTCACCTGGTTCTCAATCTCATGAGTCTTTGATAAAATAGTCTGGGAGAAGTTCTGCAGATGGAGCAGCAGCTGTTGGCAAAAAGAAGATAATTGGTGAGAGAAGGGTGGGTTAGGTGAACGTGGAGAAGAGGATTACTTCTGAAGTTTGCTGATAGCTACCATGTATGTGTGTGTGTGTGAATTGGTAGTCTGTTGGTTATGACAATGAGGGTTCCAGTTCATCTGATCAGCAAAACAACCAGCTAGTGAAATTAACATGTAAGTGGCTGAGCACTCCACAGACACGTGTACCCCTAATGTAGTTGTTTGGGAGACTCACTATGACGTTGAGTGTGACAAAGTCGATGCTTGAATTACAGGCACGGCTCGTTTTTGCCATCTGAGTGGACTAGGGCAACATGAAATGAAGTGTCTTGCTCAAGGACATAATTTGTCACTGGGAATTGAACCATAGACCTTACAATCGTAAGCCGAATACTCTAACCAATAAGCCACACACCATCACAGTGTATATAACAGATACAAATATTCTCTTTCCTTCTTTCTCTCTCTCTCTTCCTTTTCTCACACACAGAGATCAACTAATATATTATCTGATCACACACACATACAGTGATCAGCAACAAGCATAATTTAAGTAAGTTCCTATGGTAATACATTGTGAAGGCACATGGCTCAGTGGTTAGAGCGTCGAGCTTATGATTGTGAGGTTGCGAGTTCAATTCCCGGATTGGGCTGCATGTTGTGTTCTTGAGCAAGACACTTTATTTCACATTGCTCCAGTTCACTCAGCTGAAGAAAGGAGTTATGTCACTGGTGCCAAGCTGTATTGGCCTTTGCCTTTCCCTTGGATAACATCAGTGGCGTGGAGAGGGGAGGTTGGTATGCATGGTCTTCCATAAACAACCTTGCCCAGACTTGTGCCTTGGAGAGTAACTTTCTAGGTGCAATCCCATGGTCATACATGACCGAAGGGGGTCACCCTATGGTAATACTGTAGAGTAGGGGATACTGTATGGTAATACAGTACAGTGGCTGTACTACAGCATGGTAACATAGCAACAGTATAACAGTGCAAAGGCGGTGCTGTTATAACAGTGGTAATATTTATTAGCGATATATTAGACACACATATCAATACTAAATATTATTGTTATATGCATATTAAACAAAAACATTAGTATAAATTATAATCTTTACACAAAAATCGGTTTCAAATTTTGGCACAAGGACAGCAATTTCGGGAGAAGGGGTAAGTCAATTAAATCAACCCCAGTGTTCAACTGGTGTTTGTTTTATTGACCCTGAAAGGATGAAAAGCAAAGTCAACCTCAGCAGAATTTGAACTCAGACCATAAAGACAGATGAAATGCCTCTAAGCATTTTGCCTGGCATGCTAACAATTCTGCCACCTTAATCTTTACAGATTATATTAAATACAGATATCAATACTACATATTATCCTTACACACATAGCAATATTATGTGTTATCTTTACACACACACCAAACAGATAATAATACCACATATTATCTTTAAACACATATTAAACAGAGATATCAGTACTAAGTATTAATCTTTACACACATAACAAAGATCACTAAAGAAAGCAAGTAAGAATAGAGTGGCATTAAAATTTAATTCTTACACCAGCATCACCAGCAAGGGACCATTTTCCTGCAGCAGCTTTGATTTCCTCAATAGTCCAAGGTCGCTCCCACACCTTTGGGCCAACACTGGAATCATCATTCTGCAACAAAAACCAAAACAGAAAAGTGAACCTTTGTCCTACATCTCATCTGATATTTTATATGCTTATCTGTGGACATTAATATCTCCAGGTTAGTCTTTAACAGTTTTCATATCAAGCAACTTGGAACTGACTTGGCTTTTTCTGTGCACAACAATTTTGAATTGTTACTGTCTAAAATTTAGACAGTGATTCTCAACCACTTTTTGCTTATGGACCCCTTTGATTAATATTTTATGCTACTGGACCCTCATAGCCATTTGATGTTTTAAAAAAAATCCCATTATTATATTTTAATAATTAAATATAAGGAATTGTGTAAAAAAGTTGTTAAAATATTTTGTGTACTGCAAAAGTATAACCAGTTTATTGCAAATAAATTTTAACAACAAAATCTTATATGGACCCCACAAGGGCCATGTGGACCTTGGTTGAGAACCGCTGATATAAATTAAACATTTTGCATTGGAATTTTATGTCTGAACATTTTACTAACCCTTTAGCATTCAGATTACTGTCAAATGTAATACATACTTATTCACATTGTTTTGAATTAATTATGCATCTTGAAGCTTTGAGATTTTGATGATGTGACTATTTTTACATTGACATTGTAGTGTAAGTGTGAGAGGCTGGATCAGGCCATTTGAACATAAAACATGTAGAATATTTGGGTCGGATATGGTTGTTTTAAATACTAAAGGGTTTAGTTATGTTTCAAACACCAGATTTAATAATCCTTTTTATTTTAGGCACAAGGTTTGAAATTTTTGGTGGGGAGAAGGCTAGGTGATCACACCAACCCCTAGTGATTGACTGGTACTTATTTTATTGAGCCCCAAAAAGCTGAAAGGCAAAAATTGAGCACGATGACATTTGAACTCAGAACAGAAAGCTAGAAGAAATGCTGCTAAGCATTTTGTCCTGTGTGGAAACGATTCTGCCAGCTCAACACCTTAAACACCAGATTAATTATAAAGTTAGGTTATTTCAATAAGAATCACAGGTAATGTATTTCATTAGAAATATAGTAAAAAAAAACAACAAAAAAAAACCCCAAAAAAACAAGCAAACCAAAAGCAAGTTACAAAAGTCTTGATATCACTATAGCCAAAGACTGAAAGGTTGTCCAGTATAAATCTACCTAATCGAATCTCATGTCTGTGTCCATTATGATTATAGAGCCTACAGAACTCTAGAGGTGATTCTATTTAAATAGAAATATATCCAAAGTTCTGAAGGAGCTATAAACAGAATGGGTGTAAATGTGAGATTTGAACTTGTGACTTTATGATTGCGTATTCTTGTAGTGTAGCTTAATATGCATCTGCAGACCTTTGAGCCATCAGTGGTTTATCCATTTTAGAGCAACATGAAATTTCAAATGACACAATGATGATGATGATGATGATTAAATCATTGGGAGATTTAATAGATAAAGTTGATAGATAACGATATGCTAATTAGTGTAATGATGATCTAATTTAGGCAAGTGAAATGTGAAAGAGCAAAAGTAACTGATAACACACTCATTTTCTGTGATAAGAGCTAACGGCAGACTAATGGTGTGATTAATGGTTCGGGTAACTTAAAACAGATGAAGAACACTGAGGGTGGCTGTTGGGTGCTTAGTTGTAACCCAAAGTGGATGGAAGCATAGCTTTTTGGTTAAGAATTTTATTTTGAAATTCTGAGCTTCTTCCTGTGTAGTATCTTGGGTATTTTCTGCCATAGCTTCAGGTCGACCATAGCCTTTTAACAGAAATGATGAGATGGAAACTATGTGGAAGCCTGTCAGAGAGCCAAGCCCTTTCTTATTCTTGGAGGACGGTAAATCTGTCTCTTGGTTTAACCTTTTTACTGCAGAAATCAGATGTATCTGCACAAATTTTCATTGCTCTTAAATGTGGGGAACAGTTTTATATTACATATCAGTCTATCTTCTGTTGAGGAATATCATGTTTGAAAGGCGGCGCAATGGCCCAGTGGTTAGGGTAGTGGACTCGCGGTCGTAGGATCGCGGTTTCGATTCCCAGACCGGGCGTTGTGAGTGTTTATTGAGCAAAAACACCTAATGCTCCACGAGGCTCCGGCAGGGATGGTGGTGATCCCTGCTGTACTCTTTCACCACAACTTTCTCTCACCCTTACTTCCTGTTTCTGTTGTACCTGTATTTCAAAGGGCCGGCCTTGTCACTCTCTGTGTCACGCTGAATATCCCCGAGAACTACGTTAAGGGTACACATGTCTGTGGAGTGCTCAGCCACTTACACATTAATTTCACGAGCAGGCTGTTCCGTTGATCGGATCAACTGGAACCCTTGTCGTCGTAACCGACGAAGTGCTTCCCAGATCATGTTTGAAACAATCCCTTCCCCATATCAGTCTCAAGCTCCCTTTCGTTACCAACCCAGCTGAAACTGGCTGTGGCTCTGAGTACAAATGTCTTGTTTCCAAAAGTTCTGAATTAAAATCTACCAAACCTTAGTCACAATTTATGATAAAAGGCAAAGTTAGCCTTGATGAAATTTGAACTCAGAACATGACAAGTAAAATGCTGTTAAGCATTTTGTCCAGCATGTGAATGATTCTGCCAGTTCACTGCTTAAATAATAATAATAATCATCATCGTTTAACGTCCGCTTTCCATGCTAGCATGGGTTGGATGGTTCAACTGGGGTCTGGGGAGCCCGAAGGCTGCACCAGGCCAGTCAGATCTGGCAGTGTTTCTACAGCTGGATGCCCTTCCTAACGCCAACCACTCCGTGAGTGTAGTGGGTGCTTTTTACGTGCCACCTGCACAGGTGCCAGGCGAGGCTGGCAACGGCCACGGTCGGATTGGTGTATTTTACGTGCCACCGGCACGGAGGCCAGTCGAGGCGGCGCTGGCATCGGCCACGAGTCGGATAGTGCCTAAATAATAATAATAATAATAGCAATAATAATGCCATGATGCAGTACCAGGCAGTGGCTCTCATGGCTTCTGATCTTAACTGTGTTGCTCAGCTGCAACAATCCTGTTGGCTTCACAGATTTGCATAGCCTTACAGATGGCTGATTGCTACTTGCCTCTCTCCTCAGCCATCTGCTTCATGTGTGAAGAAGTTCATCATCGATGCTCCCATTATGATTAGTCCAAATGAAACCAAGAACAAGTTCTATGAAGACTTGAACATTGTCTTGCTGCTGCTGTTTTCAGAAAAACTCATTATTTTCTTGATTTCAATGCAAGAGTTGGCTGTGGTAGCCTCTCCTGGAAAGGATTGACTGGAAAACATGGTGAAGGTAGCTGCAACATCAATGGTCTGCTACTTCTTCAGACATGTGCAGAATATAGCTTTCTGATTACAAACACTGTCTTCTGCCTCCCTATATGTAACAGGATATCATGGATGCACCCTTGCTTCAAGCACTGGCATCTCATTGACTTCCTATAATAATGCTTTCAAATTTTGGTACATTGCCAGCAGTTTCAGGGGAGGTGGTAAGTCATTACAATGACCGCAGTGTGCAACTAGTACATATTTTATTGACCCTGAAAAGATGAAAGGAGGAATTTGAACTCAGAATGGGCAAAATGCCCATTAACAGCAAAATGTCACAAAGCATTTTGTCTAGCAAGCTCACCTTCTTATCAACTTCCTATAATAACACTAACAACATTTTCCCATGTAGGTTCAAGTCTATAAATTTTAAGAGAGGAAAGGGAATTGCTGATTAAATTGATCAAATTGGCTGGTACTCATTTAAACACAATGGAAAAATGAAAGGTGAAGTTGACTATGGTAGGATTTGATCTCAGAACAAACTGATGTAACTAAATTCTGCTAAGTTTTTGTGTTGATCAATTTTTGCCTTTTAACCCTTTTGATACCACCTGGCTCTGTAGTACAAATGTCTTGTTTTCAAAAAGTTCTGAATTAAAATCTTTCATCAAACCTTAGTCACAATTTATATTCCTAACACTAGCTTAATGATGATAACTAAGTTATTTTACTAAATTTTTAGTTATATTCAAAATTAATTGAAAGAAACACAGAGCATCTCAACAGAAATATGGTAACAAAAGGGTTGTTTCCAGTACTGGAAACATTATCGGTTATGTATTGGTTATTGAAGTATCTATCACCAATGCATAACTGGTATCGAGAGGGGTGGTGTTGACAGCCAATGGACGGAAATTTGGGGTAGTCAATCGACCTGCGACAAACAGTAAATCTTTGACAAACAAAAACACAAGGTAGCCACAGATAAATAGGTTTTGAATAAGGCTGGTCTGGAGCTAGATAACAACATAACAGGGAAATATTTTAAAGACTTTTATGGATGAAAGAAGCACGGCAATATAAATAAACGTGTAAAATGTAAAGCAGGAAGTTGTGAAGTTAATGTCTTGCTACGAGAACACTCGATTCGCCACACACCAAGTGGTCGTATGTTTTGAACAAAAATTGTTTAGAAGATAATTTAGATAGATAGACAGACAAACAGATAGAGAGAGTGAGAGTAAAGGTCGTTATATCTTTATACATATATATTTCGTTTTTAATTATTTAACTCGAAGTGGAAGAGCTATAAATGACGGCGTGCAAATATTGGGTTAAACAGCAGTTTGGATAGAAAACACGGAAGGCTTGCCTGTGGGACGTCAACATTATATTAACTTCCAAATGCGTGATATACGGTTGTTTAATGTTTATATATACACGTCTGAATTTATGAAGAAGTACTGAATACAGGACATTTAGTATAATTAATAAAGGAGAGTACTCCCATGGTTACTGCATACACACACACACACGTGAGCACATAAAGGCAAAACAAGGTGGAAAATAGAGTAACTGTCTGACGAAAGGGAACGTGAAACTCTGAGTAACAGTTAAGGGATAATTTTGCAGCTTTACTGTATGTGTGTGCGTGTACGTATGTATGTATATTAACATTAACCCCCCCCCCCCACAGAATATCACAGAGACACAGCAGTGGGTGGATCCTAAAAATGGGGGGTTTGCTGTCATTTCATAACACAAACAAAAACGATGAATGAAAGTTAAAGGAGGTGAAACGACGGACTGTTGAGAAAGGAGGCTTTCAGAGGCTTTGCTATGAAAACATTATTTGTTTCTTTGTGTTACGGCAGTGTAACAATATAAGATTAATATAAGAAAACGTCTATGGCTGTTGAGAAGTTGATGTGTTGGTCATCTGGTCAATAAACGGTGAGTCTATAATAAGCTGGTTGGCAGTTGAGCTTGTTGTATATACATCCGCACAGCTTTTGATATTTACATCAGTAGACATGAAACAACGGTAAATTCCAGAAAGCAGAATCAAAGAATTGTTGAATGAAAGAAAAGAATCGATATTTACCGTGCTGGACAGTTGCTGGCTCGAGTCTGAAGCCGGACCACTGCTCCCAGCAACAGTGGGAGGTGTCATCGGAGGCGCCATTTTGCCAGGATTATGTCATGTGAAAGCAAAAAAGAAACAGAGAGATAATGACAGAGAGAGGGAAAGATAGATAGAATAGGAGAAAGACAGAGAAGGAATAAGAGAGAGAGAGAAAGTGTAAGGGAGAGCATTATTAAGAACGGTAACTTAGTTATTTACTCTCACTGATTTACTTCCCTTCGTAAGACTAGCCCTAGCTGATGAGACTTGCTTCTCATTGTTTTCCAAGCCTAGCGGTTTTGTTTCAGTTGATTCGTTACAGCAGATGTTATTACATTCAAATAGATCAATATCGTTAATGTCTTTCGAAAAAGAATTAACCTAGCACTTGTACATCATCCTTTGTTGGCTATTACCTTATCCTTGGAATTACATGGGGAGCTCTCTCTATGAAGGCATTTAACGCTTTGGTTGCGCAATTAAATTTGATGGCCTTTCTCGTAATGATGTTGTTTGTCCACCAGTATTTTACAGTATCTCCTGTAGGAGATACAGTCTTGATATCCACTACGAAAAGTATTTGATTTTTCCTCCGTAAAAAAATATTTCCTGAAATATGTGAAAAAATTAAGGAAATCTGAAATATTACATTATGCTTCTTGCAGCATAAGGAAGGGATTTTTCAAAGCCATTGGTGAAAACCACTTTCTGTATTTAAGGAAATAAAATTTTGAGAGGATATTTCTGTTTTCTACATTCAAAGAGTTAAGACAATATATAATAAGTGCAATGATGGAAGTGTACTTTGCAATATTTAGTTGTGACCTAAATATTTGCTATCCATTGTGCCACGTCCTGAAAATTTAAGGTGGTGAAGCATGATCTTTGGATGTTGGGCCTTGCAGAGGCAATGACAAATGACAAAGACCTTTGGTGATATGCTATGCTTGAGAAGACTCATCAAGCCAAGTGAGATCAAAGTCGTGGCTGATGTCAGTGACATGTAACCGGTATGTTAAAATCACCGGTATGAGAAAAGCTGTCAAACCAAGTGAAATCGTAGCCATGGCTGATGTCAATACTGGTTGACTGACACTCATGTCGGTGGCACATAAGCACCATTCGAGCAAGTAGCTGATGCCAGTGTCACATCAATGGCACCCGTGCCAGTGGTATGTAAGAAGCACCCACTACACTCTTGGAGTGGTTGGCATTAGGAAGGGCATCCAGTTGTAGAAACCATGCCAAACCAGACTGGAACCTACTCTATCTCCCCAGCTCACCCGTTTTCAGTCAAAACGGCCAACTCATGCCAGCATGGAAAGCAGACGTTAAATGATGATGATGATATTGTATGCAGTCCACATTCTTTTGTGAACCTTAAAACATCATGTAAACTGACTTTAAGTACAAAGAACGTTGTGATTTGAACTTGGCATATCTATTTATTCCTTTACTTTTAAGCTTGACTAAATCTGTAAAGAATAACAAAATTCCCACATCAGGTGCAGGTATGGCTGTGTGGTGAGAAGTTTGCTTCCCAGTCATGTGGTTGTGGGTTCAGTCTTCAGCCTTGAATATTGAAAAAGAATAGCAAATATTCCTGGAAAAGAGTTAGAGAAATTATTAAGAATATAACTATCATTCAAAAATAGCCTTCCAGTCTCTAACAACGTAGTTCATTGAATGTGTGTATGTGGCTGTGTATGTGTGTGTGTGTGTGTGTGTGTGTGTGTGTGTGTGTGTGTGTGTGTGTGTGTGTGTATGTATGTATGTATGTATCTATCTATCTATCTATCTATCTATCTATCTATCTATCTATCTATCTATCTATCTGTCTGTCTGTCTATCTGTCTGCCTGTATGTCTATGTGTATGTCTGTCTGCCTGCCTGCCTGCCTGCCTGTCTATGCGTCTGTCTGTCTGACTGTCTATCTATACACATACTTTCGATGAACTATTTTCTTAGAGATATATGCATACATACGTACGTACACATGTACATACATACACATTCATACACACACGTGCAGACGAACAATATCACTAAACATATGATTTAGAAACAAGCTTTCTTTTCCACATTTTTCTCCTCTTAAAGCTCAATGATCGTCTTATATGAAATCATGTCGTTACATTGTCCTTTCCTTCTACATTATTCTGTTGCCATGATCTTCGTCTCAATTTCATTCACCTGAATACTTCAGTATATATTTCTCATAAAATGTCTCTTTCTTTGTCTCGTACCTTCTTCTACCTTCTGTCCTCATATTCTACTTTACTTCTGCGTCTGGGTTTATTTTCGGTAAATTTTGATATTAACACCCGCATGATTCTCACTAAAAAAAAAAAATTACAGAAGACTACCAAGGTTACAATTACGGAAGACTAATTAGAATATATATATATATATATATATATATATATATATATACGCCGATGATAGGTAAATACTTTGAAACTCGAGTCCGTGTGTATCATAAGTTGAAGACGGGAAGGATGACTTCCCTTCACAAATACTGATAGGACACAGAAAGTGTGTCTATAGCCAGCTGGAGGATGTGTCTTCCTGGGGCTACAAACTACAGTAGCATCCACCCTTAGGGGTTAGCCATATTCAAATGGCAAATATACATCACTATATATATATATATATATATATATATATATAACACCAAGAAAGTTAGGGGTTGTGGATCCAACCCACTAAGGGATAATATTTATCCAAACTGCTTGTATTCTTATCTTATATGCATTGAATATTATACTATATGTATGTATGTTAATATGGTTGTCGTTTTGATAAATAAATAAGTCAACATTCTAATGTCCTAAAGTTGATGAATCAACTAATGTGCTTCTCCATTTTCGTATTGCTTTAATATATATATATATATATATATATATATATATATATATATATATATATATATGCTGAGACCCCCTTCGGTCATGATTGACCATAGGATTGCACATAGAAAGTTACCCTCCGAGACACAAGTCCGGGCAAGGTTGTTTATGGAAGACCAGCAGTTACCCATGCATACTAGCCTTCCCTCTCTACGGCACCGATGTTTTCCAAGGGAATGGCAAAGGCCGATACAGCTTGGCACCTGTGACGTCGCAACTCATTTCTACAGCTGAGTGAACTGGAGCAACGGAAAATAAAGTGTTTTGCTCAAGAACACAACATACAGCCCGGTCCGGGATTCGAACTTACAACCTCACGGTCGTAAGCTCGACGCTCTAACCACTGAGTCATGCGCCTTCACACACACACACACACACACACACACACACACACACACACACACATATATATATGTAATCGTCTTAATTTAAAGGAAAAGGGCCATACTATATCCCAGCCTTGGCGCTCCCGGTCGAAGCACAACCATTTCATCTCCACATGACTTTTGGTAGTCTTCCGTAATTTTTTTTTCTTAGTAAAAATCGTGCGGGTGTTAATATAAAAATTTACATTATTTTCTCGCTATCTTTCTTCGCCCAGTTCTCTTCCCATAGCAGAAATCAACGGTACAAACTTATTGCGTGCCAGTACTACGAAAAAGCATTTGAGCCGGTGCCACATAAAAGGCACCCATGCTGGTGTCACGTAAAGTCACTTTGCCAGTGTCACATAAAAAGCATCCGAGCCAGTGTCACGTAAAAAGCACTCGTACCAGTGTCACAGAAAAAACGCCCATGCCGGTGTCGCGTAAAAAGCGCCAATGTCAGTGCTATGTAAAATGATTTGAAGCGGTATTACATAAAAAGCACCCGTGTCACATAAAAGGCACCCATGCTGGTGTCACGTAAAATCACTTTGCCAGTTTGACATAAAAAGCACCCGAGCCGATGTCACAATAAAAGTACCTCCGCCAGTGCCATGTAAAAAGCACCCAGTACAGTCTGTAAAGTTGTTGGTGTTAGGAAGGGCATTCAGCCATAAAAATCATGCTAAAACAGACAAATGGAGCCTGGATTCTCAAATGTGGCCAACTGAGGTTATGGTTGTTATCCAACCATCTCGTTGGATAAGGGTTGTCTAACCCTTAGCCTCTTGCTGGTTGGCTCTTCTTGAAGAATCTGTGAGCGAATTTTTTCTTGTGACAGTTCTAATCACAAGTCCATGGTCCCAGAGCTGTGACTTCTCAATGCAGAGAAATTACGGTTTGGCCTGGAGATAGTTTCCGATCTCCGAGATACCTTAATCTGTCAGGGAGTGTAACTAGCAAGGGGAAAAATCACAAAATTAAAGACAATGCACAAGGGAAAGAACTCTTCCGTCCCTAATCTTCTGAACTTAACCCTAAGTAGTTATTAACCTTAAGTAGTTAAGCTTTGGGGAGAATTAGCCACTACACAATGTCAGTCGTAGGATAATGAAATAAAGCAAGAACCGCAAATTACATTCTAGAAATCTCATATAACTATTTATTTTTGTTCAGAGATAGGAGTAGGCAAGTAAAGAAGTTCCCGTTGTAGTTCGATCCCACTGCATGGCATTTAAGGGTAGGTATTTTCTACCATAGATTCGAAATGCTCAAAGAACTTGCGAATGAAATTTGGAAGAGGGATTCTGCACTGAATCCTATTTGGTATATATGGATATTCAATGCGTCGAAGTTTCTTTCGGTTCAGCATCTGTTGTATCTCTGTACACTTTGCTAGTCGTCACTTATAGATCGATAAAAGAAATAGCAGACAAAGTATGGGGATCGATATAATCGTCAAAAAAATCCTCGAAGCGGCTGATCAATATATCTGAAACCAGTAAACGCCCAGTCTCCAATCCTTTTCAGGTGCCGTTTAATCAAACAATAGGTTGCAAGAAGGAAATTAGAGAAAGACTTGGCGCAGGAAGATTAGCTCTGAGTTTACTCAATACAATATGGAGATACTACGCCCTCAACGAATACGTCAAACTGATGATAAGTTATTAGCAATATAATAGCAGCATATCAACATCTCTCTATATATAAACGGCAAAATGTCTGCGTGCGTGTCTTTTATACAAATCCATAATTTTTCAGTTAGAGGGCTCGCACTTTTTATGGTCATTCAAAACCGTCCAAGGGGGGGTCGTGCACATCTTTACATTTCCCCAGTCACCCCGCAAAGCCATTAAAAAATCAATAAAAGTGACTTTTTTTAATGAATTTTCTATCCAAAACCCAATCAAAATACTGGAAACTTGATACACCAATTGAATGCCAGCTAGCTGTATGTGAATGGTAGGAGATTCGGACAGTACTCGCGTGTATGTGCGCACGCACGCAGCTGTATATGCATGCACTAGCACTATGACCCGGCGTTGTCGGGTCATAGTGCTAGTTTAATTATAAATGTCGACGACGACAACAACCAAAAACCCTGTGAAGCAGTGTGTCTTTGGGCTCTAACATTCCGTCTTTCCATCTCCTTCGCCCACTTTCCTCAGGAGGTTCATGAGGGTAGAGTCCTCAGGCATCTCCTCTATAGGGTCCTATCAGAATCAATCGTCGTTAGACTTTTTGGCTGGATTACCGAGCGAGATCAAAAACACTGCTCTGACGAGTGGCGGCAGTCTATGGATAGAGAGCATGGACCATAAGGCTGGTTGACACCAAGCGACAGACGACGTTCGAGATAACGTGCTAAGGGTGAGTGTTGAGGACCATTGGCTCAAACTACTTAGTCCTGAGGAGATGGACGAAGAACGAAGGCTGAAGACGAAGATCAGATGACGGTGAAAAAACTGCAATATTTTGGCCATGCTATCAAGGCTCAGAACTTCTGTATCCATCACACCCTCAGGACTGGGTAAATAGAAAACGAGTTCGTGGGCGACAAAGACGAAGGTGGGGGCTATGACCCTGATTGAGTGTACAGTTGCAGCACGAGACTGTAGTGTGTGGTGAGGTGAGTGGTTGTGTCTGAAGGGTGGGTGAGTGGTGGATGGGGCTCTCCACATTTCGAAGGCTATGCATTTGCAATCCAAGAACAAGAGATTGCTACTAAATATCAAATGAACAAAAGAGACAGCGGAGCTCCAAGATGCAACCGAAAATATTGATTATGTCATATTTTTGTGGAAGACATCACTCATGTGATTAGTTGCTGCCCCAAAATACCATCAAAATACTATACTCTGTGTAACATGATGTTATTACAAAAACAATATACAATGCTATTAAAAAAATGGAAAAAGACTATCCTGGAATAAATATAGAGAACCCCTTGTTACTGAATACATACATAAGCACCAACACAAGGAATACTGGTGGAACATTCCCATCAAAACATCTGTCGAGTATAAACATAACAGGTCGGATATTATTGCCTGGAGCAGACAAGAAAAACGTATGTATCACTATAGAGGTCAGCTGTCCTGCTGGTGTGAAAATCTCTTTGGGAAAACAAAGAATATAACTATGGACAACTGCTTGTCCAATAACTACGGACAACTGCTACAAACAAATACAGTTTCTAAGTGGAACAGTAAAAATGTGCAAGACTTTTCTCAAGTTTTAAATGTGATATTGTTTTTATTATCTATATTCCAACTCTGGAACTTTGTATCTTTTTTAGAAACCAGCTCCTTTTTTGCAGGAAGATTTCAAACAATTAAATAATTAAAAACAGATCAGAACATAAATATTTGAATTCTATTTGAATTCTGGGGCCGTGTCAAACAGCTCCTCATCAATAAAGCATACGTTGCCCCAGTCCACTCAGCCAGCAAAAAATGAGTCAACCTGTGACAGGCCAGTATCCTGTCTAGCGAGGAATATATCCGCCAGAGGAGCCAGGAAACCGACTCTATGCTCCTTTGGGAGTATTAGTCTGTAGACTAACCCACAGGGCCCAGTGCACTGATTTTCCCGGGGGCCTACGACGAGTACGTCATAAGAGATGTTATCTCTGGACGAATACCTCAGTAAATTTGCCTGTCAACGATGTATTTATGTCAGGTCTGTTACGTAGATAGGCGGTTTTGATTCAATAGTGATTCTATTGCGCATCACGGATAACATAACATCATTGTGTTTACTTATGTCATTGTATGATAATGTTCAGTTGGCTTTTTAAAGCCCTTTGGATTAAACCTTATTAACGCTAACTTAACAATTGGAAATGTTTGGGGTGGGGTATGTATGTGTATGCGCATGTGTGTGTGGCTGTACTTCTGTGTGTGCGTGTGTGTGTGTGCGGTTATGTGTGTGAGTGTGTGTGTGTGTGGCTGTACTTCTGTGTGTGTATATGTGTATGTGTGTGTGCGCGTGTGCGAATATGTGTGTGTGCGTGTGTGTGTGCGTGCGTGCGTGTGCGTGCGCGTGTGCGTATATGTGTGTGTGCGTGTGTGTGTGCGTGCGTGTGTGTGCGCGCGTCTGTGTGTTTGAACATGTGTGTGTGTGTGTGTGTGTGCGCGCGTCTGTTTACCTGTGTGTGCGCGCGCGTCTGTTTACCTGTGTGTGCGCGCTTGCGTGTGTGATAACCTCCCAAATATGGCACCACCTAAGCCACTTGAAGTATTTTAATCTTCTGTCTACCCTCAGGATGAGAGAAAGGGTCCAACCGTACTCACTGTAGTTTATGGGAAGTGGTGGTGGTAGTGGGGGTGGGGGTGGTGTTGAAGTGATGGGTGGGGGAGTCAGATTAGTTGTGATGGTGGAGGTGGCGGCGGCAGTATCCCCTGTTTACTACAGTTTGCAACAAACCGCTCCCTCTCCTTGGGCTAAGGTGAAAGGTACAAGCTTAATCATGGAGGTAGCGGTGGTGGTGGTGGCGGCGGCGGTGGTATTGGTGGTATTAATAACGGTTATGGAGGGTTGTGTTGGAGATTGTAGAAGTGGTGATGATGATGGTGGTGGTAATAAAACGGTCATGGTGGTTGTGTTGGCGATTGTAGAAGTGGTGATGATGGTGGTGTTAGTGGTAGTAGTAAAAGTAATGGTTATGGCGGTCGTGTTGGCGTTATTTTAGAGCAAGGGTTCTCAACCATTTTTTTTATCTAGTGGGGACCTCTTTGATTTCTATTTTATTCTGGTGGAACCCCGTAGCAATTCGATGTCTAAAAACGAGTTTTATAGAAACTTCTTCCAAAATTCCTATTTTGTTTTGCACACATTAACTTATGGAGGTTGATCTATGTAAAATGTTTGAGAAAGAAACCTATCTGTTTCTTGTAATACATACATCTAAAGCAGGAGTTCCCAACCATTTTTTAAATTATCTATGGTCCCCTTTGATTACTGATTTATTCTGGTGGACCCTCATAGCCATTCAATGTTTAAAAACCAGTTTTAGAGGAACTTCTTTCAAAATTCCTGTTTTCTTTTTCACGTATTAACTTGTGTAGGTTCAACTATGTAAAATGTTAGAGAAAGAAACCCAGCTGTTTCTTGCAACGCATACCAATGCATACATCTAAAGCAACATTTATTTAGGGACCGTTAAAATACTATTGTGGATCCCCAACTTTCTATTTGTTTGCATGGACCCCCATAAATCTTATATGGAGCCTTAGTGGCCATATGGACCCCGGTTGAGAAACACTTTTATTGAGGTTCCTTCATTGGTTCGAATATTAGGTATTCTTAGTGTTTAGTCCTAGATCATAGGTCTGATTGAGCAGACCCACAGTTGAAAGTATTTCAGCCGTGATGATCCATCTTAATTTCAGACATTTGGCAATGTAGTTCTAGATGCATTATACAGCGGCCATTTTTGGTTGTGATTTGATGGAAATCTGGCTTTTATTTGTAGCAGGTCGAACAATCACATTGGGACTCCATCGCGGGCTCATCGGTGTTGGTGATGTTGGTGGTGATTAAAATGGTGATAGTGGTACTGCTGTTGGTGACGACTTAGTATAGTTGTGGTCTTGGTAC
>NC_043019.1:27875619-27878119 GCF_006345805.1 Octopus sinensis | reverse complement strand
GAGAGAGAGAGAGAGAGAGAGAGAGAGAGAGAGAGAAGAGAGAGAGAGAGAGAGAGAGAGAGAGAGAGAGAGAGAGAGAGAGAGAGAGAGAGAGAGAGAAGGAGGGAGGGAGGAAGAAAATATAGTCACCCTACATTTTGGTTATAATCTCAATGAAGAACCATCTATCAGATACCTTTTTAACTTGATTAAACTTGCATTCAACTCTGATCTCAGTCGACACTTTAAAGACTTCTAAGACAGACAAAAGGATTTGAAATTCAAATGTGAAGTGAAATAACTAAACACAACGACAGCAACAACAATAACTACAAAAAGAAGACATTGCCTGACGTTTTGGGTGACAGAGGCATCGATATTTCAATAACAGTTATTAACATTGAAACACTGAATATATTATGTCAACCAAATATTGTAGAATAGCTGCCTCCACCCTTTTGTTATTATTTTTCTTGCATCACAGATTTGGGGATCAAACGCGTAACAAAACACAATAAAGTGTATAATATATGACTTAATTATTCTATGAATATGTAATGTTAAATATAATACTTATATAATACACACACACATACATACATATATATATTATTGGTTATATGGTTTGCAAGATTCTTGAGGTGAATGTGGTAAGAAGTTTGCTTCCCAACCACATGGTTCCGGGTTCAGTCCCACTGCGTGGAACCTTGGGCAAGTGTTTTCTACTACAACTACGGGCCGACCAAAGCCTTATGAGTGGATATGGTAGAGGGAAACTGAAAGAAGCCAGTCGTATGTGTGTGTGTATTGTGTGTGTGTGTTTGTGTGTCTGTGTTTGTCCTCCACGATCACTTGACAACCGATATTTGTGTGTTTATGTCCCCGTAACTTTGCGGTTCGACAAAAGAGACCGATAGAATAAATACTAGACTTACAAAGAATAAGTCCTGGGGGTCAGTTTGTTCGACTTTAGGCGGTGCTCCAAAAAGAATAAAAGAATATACAAATACAAAAACATAAAATATACACCAACAAACATACAACACACACACACACACACACACCACACACACACACACACACACACACACACACACACACACACACACACACATACACATTTATCAACCACTACCGCTTGACAACCGGTGTTGGTTTGTTTACGTTCCCGTAACTTTGCTGTTCGGCAACAGTGACCGATAGAATAAGTACCAGATTTAAAAAGTAAATATCGGGGTCGATTCGTTCCACTAAAAATTCTTTCAAGTGGTGCCCCAGCATGGCCGCAATTTAATGATAGAAACTAGAAAAAAGATAGAAGTCCATCGTTTATCTTGTCTGCTTTACTTGCTTTAGGCATAAGAACGTGGCCATGCTGGAGCACCGCCTTGAAGAATTTTTAGTCGAATGTATCAACCCCAGTCCTTACTTCTTTTTTAAAGCTGGGTACTTATTGCATCGGTCTCTTTTGCCGATATAATAGCATCGGCTACGGGGTCGTAAACGCACCAACACCGGTTACGGGGGACGTAAACACACCGGCACCGGTTACGGGGACGTAAACGCACCAGTATCGGCTACGGGGACGTAAACGCACCAGCATCGGCTACAGGGACGTAAACACACCAGCAACGGTTACGGATACGTAAACACACCAGCAGAGTCTGTAGTAAAAGAAATACACCCAAATGTTTCGCAGTAGAATCGAACCCCCGACCATGTGGTTGCGAAGCGAATTTCTTAACCATAGGCCTATACAAACATATTTTTCGTCTTATATTTCTAGTGCTATTTAAGATCGACGGGTGGGGTTCGATGCAGCTATGGTTTCACTCTAACAATTGCAAGTTGATATCCACAGGAAAAAAAAAAGTCAAAAACGAAAAAAAAAACGAATGGGGAATTCACGAGATAGGGTTGAGTGCAGATGTTATTGACAGGGCCCAGGGAATGAAGAGAATGTGGGTCATGAGAAGAGGAGGAAATGGTGGAGGAGTATCCGTGTCAGTGGGTCAGAGGTTGGGTTTACTGGCGAGTGAATTAATGTCGGGTAACTCGGGTAACTTTTCGTTTGAATACGACCGAGAGTGTCTGTATATGTAGCAACAACGCTGCCCTTCGTGTAGGGGTTTTACTCCGTTGTGGATGTAGGATATCTGTGTCTGTGGCAGAAACATGGCCCTAGGGTTGTTACTTCATTGTGGGTCCGTGATGACTGTGTTTGTAGCAGAAACACGGCTCCATGTGTAAAGCTATTACTTCATTATAGGTCCATGATAATTGTGTGCGTAGCAGCAGAAATGCACCACTTGTAGGGGCAGTTAGTTCTCCATTATGGATTTCATTTGAACTTTGTAGAGATTTAATAGTTGGTATTTTCAGTCTGTAAAACGCAAGGTCAGTATTTGTGGCACAATCTTGACTATGTCTAAAGATGTGATTTCGGCAGGAGAGATGATTTGTGATGACGAAGCTTAACATCTGTAATGCCCTTGTTTCCTTGATATATGTAGAATACAAG
>NC_043019.1:27870619-27873119 GCF_006345805.1 Octopus sinensis | reverse complement strand
CACACACACACACACACACACACACAGAGTTACGCACATGCGTGCTCAGACATAATCACATACATAAATGATCTGGTCAGTTTGTATAGGCGGGCCAATATTTTTTGCGTCCTTCTTAATATACAAAGGCAAGGTGGTCTGGTTTGAAAGAAATTGTAACGTCCGCGCAGCAGTTTTCCCTCGGATCAAATTAAACCTTGTTTTTATTGTTGTTACTGTGTACTGTCAGATTAATGGTGGTCGAGCTATGATAAAAGGTGTTTACAATTGTGACAACTCCCATTGTTTCTACAACAGGGCCTGAAATATTTTAGCACCGTGTACCGCAAACGGACATCAGAATCCGTCGCCCTCCCTATTGTAAACCAATATCAAAACATTGGCTGATTACAGGCGACGCCAGCCTCGGCTACAACAAAATATTGTAGAAGGCACGTGCAAACGATGTTACGAGTAAACAAACATTTAGATCAGTTGAAACATGTTTGCGACATTTTTGAGCAGCACAGAGGCTGTATTTACTGCTGCTTACCGTTGAGAAGAGTTCAAGCGTTAAACCGGTGGGAATCTTTTCGGTTTGAACGGCAGTTTTTTAAAATAATTTCCACGTAACTAAACACTTTTAAACTTCGTATACTGGTAGAATATGTTTATAAAACATCTTTTTCTCTTGGCTTTATTGAAAAAATGTTATAGTTTGTAAGATAATTTGTTGGGGTTTTTTTTTCAATTTCTGCAATTTCAACCAATCGATGACGTCCATTGAGGTGAAAACATTCTGTGCCGTATGAATATGTCCCTCGTTTAAGAAACAGATTGTGTTTATTTACATTTGTGAAGAAAAAAAGATACCCTTCCCCCCACCCCTAACCCTAACCCTAAAACAGATTGAAATGCAACAGATCGATACTAGGGTCATAATTATGGGTGACAATTTCATATGACGCCGCTAGAAAAACCTGCCATTCAAACCGAAAAGATCCGACCGGTGGTTCTCATCCGGGGTCTATAGAAGAATTTTCGGTCCATTTTGTTTTAGAAAGATTTATTGGAAGAAACTGATCAGTTTTTTTTTCTTTAACGTTTTTCATAGTTCAACCTATACAAGGTTGTGTAGGTTGTGTGAATAACAAAATAGGAGGTTTCAAAGAAGTAACTAAATGTTAAACACTGAATGGCTATGGGGGTCCACTAAAATAAAATAGTAATCAAAAAGATGCATAGATGAGAAAATGACTGACAAACCCTGTTTTAGACAGTAGCTGTTAAAAATTACTCCCAAAACACAGTCATTTCAAGACGCCTTTGTACAGGTTGAATACGTTCCAAATACATTTGAATTGATCTAAATATATTGTTCAACATAGTCTTTATTTAAGATGACAGGGGAGAATTGTGAGCGTTTCGACCGCTATTTTCAAATGGTTGTGCGATCATGAACCAGCTGCTTGGTTAGCAAAGTCGTCTGCCAACGAAATATTCTGCCTTTTCATTTCCCATTTTTCACATCTCTTCCTTTCAATTTCTTACCTTCAGAATATGTAACTGAAGTAAAAGGCTATATTTTCTATCAATATCTGCTAATCGTTCTTACATCTTTCTCTCTCCAACTTATCGTCATCTTAATTAAACTCACTCACACACGAACTCACACTCTTACTTTGTTACTCTGGTCAAGTGTGAAGATAAACATTTCATCCTTTCACTCAATTTCATTTCATTTCCTCTACTGTTACTCACCGTCTCTCTGTTTATCTTTCATCAGATTCCTACTTCAACACCAAGTATTTTAGGACTAGCTGTTTGCTCCTAGATAAGGGGTTCCCAACCAGTTTTACCTATGAACTCCTTCTTTGATTACCGTTTTATTCTGGTGGACCCCCATGGCCATTGGATGTTTAAAAACTAGTTTTATACATATTTCCTCCAGAATTCTTATTTTGTTTTCCACACATTAACTTGTGTAGGTTGAATTATGTAAAATGTTGGAGAAAGAAATCTAGCTGTTTCTTGCAATACATACCAACACATACATCTAAAGCAGGGGTTCACAACCATTTTGTTTTATCTATGGACCCCTTTAAATGCTATTTTAGTCTGGTGGAACCCCACAACCATTCAATGCTTAAAACCTCGTTTTATAGAAGCTTCTTCCAAAATTCTCATTTTGTATTTTCTTACATTAACTTTTGTAGGTTCAAATGTTAGGTTCAAATGTAGGTTCAAAAATGTTAGAGAAAGGAACCTAGCTGTTTCTTGCAATACATACCAATAAATACATCTAAAGCAAACTCTTTTCAGGGTCTTTTAAAATACTATTGTGCATCCCTAATTAATTATTTTGTCGCGTGGACCCTCAAAAATCTTATATGGACCCTCAGGTGCCATATGGACCTTGATTGAAAACCATTGCAATAGATTGTCCTAAAACACCTATTTGATATTTTAGGAGCGAAGTCATTTTGAGTTTGAAGGATTGCAGGAGAGTACACGGCACACA
>NC_043019.1:27863119-27865619 GCF_006345805.1 Octopus sinensis | reverse complement strand
GTGGTGACACGAATAACAGAAGTCATGAAGTAGAGGAGAGACCCCAGGGATAGTAAAATAACAGCAGCTAGTAATAAAATTTGTACAGGTAGAAAGTGGAGTTGTACCAGAGAATTGCAGGTGGCAGAGGAATGGTAGAAGTAGAAGGATTTTGTTGGGACCATAGCAACGAGGCATTCGGACTTGATAACACCAAAAGAAAGGAGCGATTACATCTCGTCCAAGAAGTTGTTGCGGGTGCAGAGGAAGCACGGATTAGTAATATGGTGAGACTCGACAAAGAAGGAAATTGGACAAGGTGGGGCAATATTCAGCAGCAAAATACCACTTAATTGTATCTTTGGTGGGGTGACATCTATCGCATTTGATTATTGATCCACACTGTCTACGACACCTTACGAAGTCCGACAGTCGTTCACAAATGGAGCAAGAGTGATGCACCCTCTTATTCCTTCTAAACAAGAAGAGAATCTATTTCAGACCTCCACAGAAGCTGCTCCAAAGCCTTGGCCGATGGTCACTGCTGCTGGCAACATGACGAGAGCCTCAATGTAGCTGCAGAAGGTGAGCACAACAGCCATTCAGTTTACTAACACCCTCAACAGAACGAAACCATTACCTTTCTCAAAGACTTGTTCACTGAAACACCAAGAGCTGTGCCTACTTTCCACAACCTCAGATTGACAGATGAGAAGGGAACATGATAAGCAACTAAAGTTTCCAGGGTACATCAAACAGAACTCTGCCCAGACGCAGTTACCTTCTCACATTCCACGAAACAGGTGATCATGCAAGGGCAGACTGTGTTTTGAGGAGAACACACGGTGGAGGCACATGACAGGAAACCTACCGAATACCAAGAGCTGGTTGATCAGTTCGGAAATCAAGGTTGATTGGGTCCCCGTAAGACAATTGAAGCAGGCTGTCGCGGATGATGACTCTGCAAAGCTCTGATTATACTGGGAGTCATTGTGTAGTGTAGAAAAGGGATGGGTCATACATTCCATCACCAAAGTAGCAGAGACGGTTACAAGACGGTTTTGGACAAAGAAGCTAGACCATGCCAATTAAAAATAAAATACAAAAACAAAGCATGGCAATCTGTCTGCCCCTTGTAAATCTTCACAAACACCCTCCCTATGAAAAATACTCCTGCAAACCATTTTGTGGGTAAAATTTGGTACCAATTCTTGATCTTCTACGAGTGAACTTGGACACTTCCGATAAGAGACCGCAAACGAACGTGAAAGTCCATAGTGTCTGGTAGATTTCCCAACTTTATACCAGCGTCTTGTACCAGTTGATCGATGTACCCAAAGTGAAGTCTTCCTTTCCATTTTTGTCTTTGGTCAGACATCTAAAGGTACACCTGTTGTACTACCCTGCCTTTTACAATTCTTGTAGTAACCACTAAGACTTAATCTTCACTAATACAGTTCTATATTTAAGAGATGAGAAATTATGTACATTATTTACATTTGACGGATATTTGTCCTCATCTTGTTTGTTGTTAACACAACGTTTCGGCTGATATACCCTCCAACTTTCATCAGGTGTCTGGGAGAAATTTCGAACCTGGGTTCTCATTCCTAAGGTATTTTTCGATGTTGTTGTTGTTATTATTATTATTATTATTATTATTATTATTATTATTATTATTATTATTATTATTATTCAGATCACTGCCTGGAATCGAACTCGGAATCTTGGGGTTAGTAGCCCGCGCTCTTAACCACTACGCCATATGCCCGTGACCTGAATAATAATAATAATAATAATAATAATAATAATAATAATAATAATAATAATAACATCGAAAAATACCTTAGGAATGAGAACCCAGGTTCGAAATTTCCCAAAGACACCTGATGAAGGCTGGAGGGTATATCAGGCAAAACATTGTGTTAACAAAAACAAGATGAGGACAAATATCCGTCAAATGTAAATAATGTAAATGTTAATCTTCACTGTTACAATGTGATTGTTATTGAAAAATAAACACTTCGGATTGTTTTGGTGTCTTTCCAGAGGTCTGAGCAGGGCTGGATTGAGATCCATAGAGGCTTTAAGTACTTAAAAGATTTTGGTGCCCGCCCCCACCACCTATATACATAATAGCAATAAATCACAAAATATATTTTTATTTTTCAAAATGAAACAAAACTAACAGAAAGATGGAAAATAATGTTTATTTTTGTACATTTCGACTTTATTTATATTTGAAAAAATGTTCTACTTGTTTTTTATTACCAACTCTTTTGATCAGATCCTCACAATGACACCATTAACACTTCAAAATTACATTTCTGATCACATAACCCACTTCGAATATTATTCTAGAAAGTTTAAAGTGATTTCTTATGTGCCGTAAACCATTTACCATTTCTACTGTGTTTCCTTTCCCTTGATGCCCTAAGCACGTGCTTATCTTATTTTTGCTGTTTAACTGTCGTCTGTTTCATTGAATTAGATTTTACGTTGCTTCACAACTTATTTTCTT
>NC_043019.1:27853119-27858119 GCF_006345805.1 Octopus sinensis | reverse complement strand
GTAGTAAAGAAATAGGTATTTCGTCTGTCTTTATGTTCTGAGTTCAATTTCCGCCGAGGTTGATTTTTGCCTTTCATCTTTTCGGGTTCGATAAATCAAATACCAGTGAAATACTGGGGTCAATGTAATCGACTAATTCCCGCTCCTAAAATTTCAGGTCTTGTACCTATGTTAGACAGGATTATAACTATTCATTTCGTTCATCATTTACAACTACATGTGTATTCATGATCATTTTATTTAAATGTATTCAATCTTAGAAGAATCGAAGCGCGTCTGACATTCCGGAACGTGTTGCATTTATTTTGTGCATAGCTTTTGGTCCAGCCTGTATATGTATGCACACGCACTTTTGTAGGTGAGCGTGTGTGTTTATAGACATGCTCTCATTCACACACCAAATAACACTATACATTAAATTTGTACACCGCTAATTTATAGAGCTATGATTATATATAAAGCATGAAGAGAGAATATTTATATGACGCTAATAATAACAAGGGAGAAAAAAATAAAGCAAGTTTATAGCAGGTATTTTTGATGTGAGCAATCGCATGTAATGACCGGATATAGCGATGGTTGCGCGCGCGCGTGTGTGTGTGTGTGTGTGTGTGTGTGTGTGTGTGTGTGTGGTGCCTGTGTGTGTGTGTGTGTGTGTGTGTGTGTGTGCCTGTATGCCTGTGTGTGTGTGTGGTGAGGTGTCTGCAAACGCCATTGGAACACGTAATCTATGTTTAATTGTGCGTGTGTGTGTGTATGTATTTGTTATACAATAACATTATGGAATTAAATTATAATGTGGCAGTACTATAATGTGGCAGTTCTAGATCGCACTTCCTACCTATACCTTCTTCCAATAATCATTACTCTAAATTACTCGTTAATTTCTTAATTAGGAAAATGAAGTTTAAACCTGAATCAAGTAAATCGGAGAACAGAACACCTTGTTGTGTTTGCTTAAGTGTATTTAATGTTCTGAGATTTTATAGACATGGCTGTGAGGTAAAGAAGATTGCGTTGCAACGACGTGGATTAGGGTTCGGTCCTGGTGCACAGCATTTTAGCAACAGTCTTCTACAGCAGCTTCGCGTTGTGTCTTCCATCACAGAAGCGAAGAATTTAGTTGATGGAAACTGCGAAAGTTCCTCTGAAGGATTGATGCTGTGTTGGGTTGTGGTCTTCATCAGTTGCCCTGTCACCTGGCTGTTGAATGTTTTGGGCATAGTCCTCTCCGTTTCAAACATTCGGATCAGCTCTCCATTCTAAGAATAACCAATAACCAACTCTTTTTTCCCATCACCGGTTAAATTAAAGCCAGTAAAATTATGATGCACCTCGTTCTGGTTAATTCTTTCAGCTTACATTATAAACTGCATTTTGAGAATCTCTTATCTATCTTTCATCTTAATTATCAATCAAGGGATTATTTTCTAGCAGAAAGTCCGTGGTTTATTGGTTAGGCTTTTCGGCTCACAAATGTGAGTTCGATTTCCGGCGACGTGTTGTGTCCTTGAGCAAGACACTTTATTTCACGTTGCTCCACGTAGCAAAAATGAGTTGCACCTGTAATTGAAAGGACCGGCGCTGTCACATTCTGTAAAACGCTGACTCACTCTGGGTACTACGTTAAGGGGGACGCATGTTTGTGGGGTGCTCGGTCACTTGTACTTTAATTTCACGAACAGGCTGTTCCGTTGGTCGGATCAACTCGAACACTCGTCGTCGTAACCGACGAAGTTGTTGTAGTGAAATGGTACACACTAGCGTAGCTAGAGTGTGTGCCACCCGGGGCGGCCCTTCCGCTTGCCGCCCCCGGACCCCACAAAAAACATATATTGCCTACAGCAGACCCAAAAGTGATGCCCCTTTAACAGTGCCACCCGAGGCGGACCGCCCCTACTGCCGCCCCCCAGCTACGCTAGTAATGGTACGTCCCTTGCCACGTGGGAAGGGGTGTACCATTTCACTCCAACAGAAGTGCCAGTTATTTTCTAGCAATTTTCTGCTCCTGAGGAGCGAAGCTATATACCGGGTTGGTGCATAATTATTGCGGCTTTTTTCTTTTTTTCAACAAATTTTATTCAACAAAAACAATAACAACATGTAACAAAAACAGCTTTAAATGATTATTCCGGAGCATATTCACCATCTACATCAACGACTGCTTCCCATTTGCTTGGCAGACGGTCAGACCGTCATTTGAAGATGTTTTTGTTAAATATTGTTATTGTTTTTGCTGAATAAAATTTGTTGAAAATAAAATAAAATAAAATAAAATAAAATATAAAAGCCGCAATAATTATGCACCAACCCGATATTTCTATGCAGGATACATTTTATCAATGACAGCTCCGGTAAAGGCCACCATTTTTCTCAATGCTCTTCCTGTTTAGGTGAGCTCTTGCATCACGTTCTGCTACTGCAGTGAGCAACTATTTTTTCTTTTAAAGTAGGTCAGTCTCGCTACATTTGAGTATTTAAGTAGGTCAGTCTCGCTACATTTGATGTATGTATGTATATATGTCTCCCTGTCTGTCTAACTGAATGTATGTATATATATATACTTGTGTGTGTGTGTTTGTCTGTATGTATGTATATATGTATGTGATGTGTGTGTATGTACGTGTATATGGACGTAAGTATGTATTGTATGTATTTATGTATGTGTGCATATACGCCTATACGTGTAATTTGTACGTGGATGCGTAAATATGAATATATGAATGAGTGTACATATACACACACACACGCGCACACACACATATATGTATGTATATGTATGTATATATGTGTATGTGTATGTATGTATGTATGTATGTATGTATATATGTGTATATATATATATATATATGTATGCATATATATATATATGTGTGTGTGTGTGTGTGTTTATGTATGTGTATATATATGGATATATGGTATATGTATGTATGTGCGTATATATATATATATATATATATGTATATATATATATATATATATATATATATATATATATATATATATATATATATATATATACATACGATCGTAAGGTCGTGAGTTCAATTCCCGGAGGCGCGTTGAGTCCTTGAGCAAGACTCTTTATTTCATGTTGCTCCAGTCCACTCAGCTGGCAAAAATGAGTTATACATGTAATTCAAAGGGCCAGTCTTATTACATTCTGTGTTAGGCTGAATATTCCTGAGAAGATATGGGTACGCGTGTCTGTGGAGTGCTCAGCCACTTGAACGTTAATTTCGCGAGAATTTTGTTCTATTGATCAGATCAACTTGAACACTCGTCGTCGTAACCGACGGAATTTGTCTTTTGGGCTATACGATGTGTATGGCCATTTTTTGTATTTCTTGCTCATAATTTACAATCCATAATTCGCTTACGCGCGTTTCGGATGAGCCAGTGATATGTAATGCAATAATGTGTTAATTACGCTGCCTCCGGAAAATCCTTCGCATCAAATGGCAGAATCATGTCCCTAACAAAGATGTCCCCAAGCAAGCAGGAATACCAAGCATGTTTGCACTCCTCACACAAAGACGTATGAGATGGCTTGGACATGTTAGCCGTATGGAAGATGGCAGAATCCCCAAGGACATATTCTACGGAGAGCTTGCTAGGGGCACTAGGTCTGTGGGAAGACCGTTCTTACAATACAAGGATGTTTGCAAAAGGGACATGAAGGCCTGCAACATCAATATTAGCAACTGGGGAGCAGTTGCCAGCAACCGTGGAGATTGGCGACGTATCGTAAAAGAGGGAACACAAAGGAGTGACAGAGAGAGAGAGAGGAGAAATGGAAAGACAAGAAAAGACGTCAACAAGAAACTATGACATTACAACCAGCCAGGAAAAGTCTTCGCTACATTTGCGGCACCTGCCAGAGGGAGTGTTTGTCCAGGATAGGACTCACAGCTACAGCAGGAAATGTATTAGGACATGAAATGTAAAAGCCGGACTAGATTATTTTATGCGCAACTCCATTGTCTCCCGAGACAAAAAGGATGCCAACGCGCCTAAACCAATCCATAATTAATTGACTATAGTATTACATAGATCTAGAAAAATCAACGCCAGTAAATCCTCCTCAGAACGACCACATTGTTAACAATGTATGACATAGAATATAGTAGTAAATTACCCACTGTTGTCCAAAGCTTGCAGTAAGTGAAAGGAAGTACAATCATAAAAAATAAATCAAATAAACGTTGAGGTGGTCATGACACATGATACAGTAAGACTTCTGTAATACGCAGTATGTGAGTGTATTGATATGTTTGCATATATGAGTGCGTAAAATTCAATTGCATGCTACGCAGTACTTTAAAAGAACAATTGGATATGTAAAATAAATTTCGGATAGAAAATATAAAATTTAACCTCAGTGTGAAAAGAAAACAAAATACCGACAAAACAAGTCTACCTCACATAACAGCAGAAGGAAATGACATCGCAAAAGCAATTTGTCGATAATTTGAAATGCAAATTATTTAGTAAACTCACAATTAACCCGCGCTGTGAAAAAACTGCGAGGTGATCAATATGTTTACTGTTCACCAGGAGTTTAAATCTCGCGTATATTAAAAAGGCTTACGGATCCTTTCGGTTTGAACGGCAGTTTTTTAACATAATTTCTAGGTAACTAAAAAAATTAAAACTTCGTATACTGGTAGAATGTGTTTGTAAAACATCTTTTTCTCTTGGCTTTATTGAGAAAATTCTATAGTTTGTCAGATATTTGTTGTTTTTTTTCTTCAATTTCTGCAATTTCAACCAATCACTCACGTCTATTGAGGTAAATAACATTCTGTGCCGTATGAATATGTCCCTCGTTTAAGAAACAGATTGGGTTTATTTACATTTGTGAAGAAAAAAAGATGCCCTTCCCCCCGCCCCGAACCCTAACCCTAAAACAGATTGAAATGCAATAGATCGATACTAGGGTCATAATTATGGGTGACAATTTCATATGACACCGCTAGAGAAAACTGCCGTTCAAACCG
>NC_043019.1:27832096-27848019 GCF_006345805.1 Octopus sinensis | reverse complement strand
TGGAGGCGAGGAAGGAGGTATTAGAGAAAATCACGTGATTCATTCGAATATTTTTTTTTTGTAGTTGTTATTGAAGTTGATTTCGTGACAAAACACGCGCGCATGCACACACAAACACACACAATCTCTGTCTGTCTGTCTGTCTGTCTGTCTGTCTCTCTCTCACACACACATACTCGCACACACACACACACACACACACACACACACACGCACACACACACACACACACACACACACACACACACACACAATCTCTGTCTCTCTCTCTCTCTCTCTCACACACGCACACACACGCCACACACACACAACGCACACACACACACACACACACACACCCCACCCCCACACACACACACACACACACAATCTCTGTCTCTCTCCTCTCTCTCTCTCACACACGCACACACACCACACACACCACACGCACACACACCACACACACACACACACACGCACACACACACACACACCACAAACACACACACAATCTCTGTCTCTCCTCTCTCTCTCTCTCACACACGCACACACACGCACACACACGCACACACACACACACACACACACACACACACACACACACACACACACACACACACACACACACACAATAGCAGCCAGTCATTGACGTATAAATAGATTCTACACTACAATCGTGGATTGAAACCTATTCATGTTTCTTGGTAATAAAAGGGAAAAAGTGAAAAAAAACACAGGTTGATATGTGAGGGTGCGGCGGATGAGCAAAATACGTGGTGATATTTACTTCTGGGACCACTTCTGGGTTCAAATTCTGTCGACTATACCATGGAACATTCTGCTCCAGCATGACCGTTGTCCAATCTGTTTGTCCGATATACTACATAGTCTTTGCTCGAGCCTCTGTCGGAGCCTCTACATGCACATCGACCTGCTAGAAATGCTAGCCAAATCTTAATTGCAGCAACCACTGGGGCCTTTAAAAGGGGACGCATTGAATAACGCAGTCCGAAGCAGGGATCTTTTCAGTTTGGCCGTCAATTTCGAAAATTTATAGTCTATTGAAAATTTTAAAATTTGGTAAATTAATGTAGTTTTCCAAGCTGAATTTCTGGAGATATTTCACTTTTTCCAGAAAATTAAAAAGTAAAAATATTACAGAGGTTTAAAGTTTGATCATTTTCAGGAAACAAGATTTGGAAGCTGTCATTTTGTGCGTGACAGCATGTGTTGTCAACTGTAAACAAATGAAATACAACCCCTCGTAACTTTTTTCATATTTTGGAATTTTCAGAAATGTTGCGCGAATTTGTATCCTACACGCAAAAAATCATACGAATATTGAAAAATGAAACAAAAGATATTTGGCTGTTGTTTTTAGCATATCTGACGACTACCTCAATGAGTGGAAAATATTTATCAACACGTGCTTTCTCGCAGACAAAAGAGTTTTCATGCTTGGCTTGTTACTATGGAAACAGACATGAATGTATCTGTGGCTTACAACTGGCTAAAATTACTCAAAATTTGCAAACTTTAAAAGCTAATAACTCTTTATTTATCGATTTATCTCGAAAATGAATTTCAAAGCAGTGATTAGCATATAAAACCATATCATTACACCGAGTATGAAATCAGTTCGAGCAGGAATTGAAGAGATTGAAAGCTGGCAGCCAAACAGAAAAGATCTCGAGGCAGACAAGTAAAAACAAAAAAAAAAAAAAAAAAAAAAGACTCGATGGTAATGACTGGAATAACGACGACTTTAAGTTTGCTCGTTCAGAACATATCTCTGAGAGTAAAACAACCATTACATAACAGTAGCAGCAGCAGCAGTAGCAGCAGCAACAACAACTCAATCTTTTCGGATCTTTTCGGTTTGAACGGCAGTTTTTTCTAGCGGTGTCATATGAAATTGTCAGCCATAATTATGACCCTAGTATCGATCTATTGCATTTCAATCTGTTTTAGGGTTAGTTAGGGTTAGGGTTAGGGTTAGGTTTAGGGGTGGGGGAAGAGTATTTTTTTTTTCTTCACAAATGTAAATAAACCCAATCTGTTTCTTAAACGAGGGACATATTCATACGGCACAGAATGTTTTTTTTTACCCTCGATAGACGTCATTGATTGGTTGAAATTGCAGAAATTGAAGAAACAAAAACAACAAATATCTTACAAACTATGGAATTTTCTCAATAAAACCAAGAAAAAAAGATGTTTTATAAACACATTCTACCAGTATACGAAGTTTAATATTTTTTAGTTACCTAGAAATTATGTTAAAAACTGCCGTTCAAACAGAAAAAAATCCATCCTTTCTATCATAGGCCAACGAGTGAACCTCTATGTGGCCGATAAACCTGCGAGAAATATCAACCAAAGCGCCTACAACCATACGCTACCGTTAAGAAAACACACGCACACACACTCACACACAAACCACACAAGCAAGAAAACAAGAGAAAAGCAAATAATTAAAAATTAAAATACCAATCCCTCCCCAAACTCTTCCATTTCATTGTTTACTCCTTTCTTATGCTTATGACCCGGATCTTTTCAGTCATTCGTTCGTCTTAATTTCTCGTTCTTCATTGTCCCATACATTAAAAAGCTTTTCGCCTTGTTTGAGACTCTCAAATAAAAAATAAAAAAAAGGACGGGATGGTCACGGCCCGAAAACCTTTAATGATAAACTTGTTTGATCATAGCCGAACACGGGATTGAAACAACAACGACGGCGACAACAGCAGCAGCATAATAAAAAAACAGCTAAAACAACATTCTGGTTTATCAGGATAGAACTTACACCTAGGACCTAGTTTCCGTTCTCTTAAGTTATCTGTCTGTTTGGGAAGAACGGACAGCAAAACCATTGTTTCGGAATTATTAAGAAGGTCTGTGTTGAAAGTTTTTTCGAATAACTATTGTTTGTTCTTCTTCAAACGCTTAGTTTTAGTAAAATACCAATAGGAATAACTACTAATTCTTTATGCACATTTGTAACTCGAAACTTTAAACAAACCAAAAGGTCTTACAGTATTAAAAGTATTTATCATTTGAGGCTTCCGGTTGTTGTACGTCTTACCTTAATAATAAAGTGTCTGTGCGCACGTATACACGATTGTGTGTCATTGCTCACACAGATATATATATATATATATATACGCCCGTAATATCCGTGTGTGTGTTTATGTCAAAGAACACAAGTAGGGTTCAAAATTCACAGCAGCTGTTTCGGTAGTATTTTATTGAGAGGCATTGTTTCATTACATCATGGCAAAACCCCGTCATCGTCAGGTCAATTTTAAACATGTAAACAGACAAGATAGAAACAGAAGATCACCAGTTCACTAACTATTATGGTGGGTTTTTCCTATGACGTGATATAACAATGCGCCAAGAAAATGCTGCCGAAGTAGTTGTTGTGAATTTTAAACCATATTTGTATTATTCTTTTATACATAGACTACACTCGGAACCATCGCTGGATTGGATCTGCAGTTTAAATTAGATTGGGTATCTATGTATATACGTATCTGTCTATGTGTATACTTATATGTATATATATATCTTAATATGTGTGTGTTGTGTGCGCGCGCGTTTGTTCCTTATAGATTCGAGAATTGAGTTGCCGATTTTGACGGATATTTTTTGCACACCTCTTTTTTTAAAGCACAAATAACCTCGAAAACGAGGTCGGGTCGCACATTTTTGAGGTCTTTAGCTAAAAGAGGTAACTCTGTCTGAACAATGTTTATGTCATAACGCATAATGAGTTTCTCCAGGGATTGAAACTTCGAAGATATACCATCAACTTTATTAGTATTATTTAGTAGATAATCACCATGATGGGATATCATCTGCAAAACTTTAATTGATCACACTGTCCTCAGTTCGTATTTCAATCTGGCATTTATTTTATAGATCACTGCTTGATGAACTGCTAATTTTGAGTTGTAGTGGGACACAATACTCGATTTAACAACAAATGTAAACACATATTACGTGCAAGAACGAGTGTGTGGTTGAGATGTTTGCTTCCAAACCACATCGTTCCATGTTCAGCCTTTCTGCATGGCACTTTGGGCAAGTGTTTTCTACTATGGCCCTAGGCCAGCCAAAGACTTGTATCTGAATTTGGAAGACGGAAAGTGCAGCGTTGTTCATCAGAAAATGACCGAAAAAACATGTTTATAAAGAAGAGTTGTTTGCTTCATACTCTTCATGTGCCGATTCTGCCCATAAGAAAGGAACAAATCAATACAATGTGGCTGTAGGTTATAACATTCAGGCAACGCCGGGATGCATTGTTAGGTGTGTGTGTATGTGCGTGCGTGTAGATATAGTATACTACCAAAAACGACAATTAAGAGTTGTTTCAACGTACTGTAGGCACAATGTTTTGTACCCAGCCAATGCTAGCACACTCCATGTTGATATACCTATATATATATATATATATATATATTATATATATATATATAATATATATAATATATATATATATACATATATATATACATATATATATACATACACACATATATTTATATATACATATATATATACATATATATATACATATATATATACATACATATTTTATATATATATATATGTGGAGGCGCAATGGCCTAGTGGTTAGGGCAGCGGACTCGCGGTTTCGATTCCCAGACCGGGCGTTGCGTGTGTTTATTGAGCGAAAACACCTAAAAGCTCCACGAGGCTCCGGCAGGGGGTGGTGACCCCTGCTGTACTCTTTCACCACTCTTTCTTCTGTTGGCCTGCTCGCTTAGCCAGCGGGGTGGCGTCATTCGAAGGCTAAAACAATGCGAACGCATTGTGACCAGCGATGTGTAACAACATCTGAAGGTCTGGTCGGTCACGTGATCATGTGATATATATATATATGTAGAGAGAGAGAGAGAGAGAGAGAGAGAGAGAGAGAGAGAGAGAGATAACTTGCATGCGTTCGGGTACATATGCTAATCGCTGTTGAATAGGTTACAACTTCTCCTTTACAATGACTGTGTCTTTTAAACACTCCTTTTGGCATTGTGTTCAAATCTGCTCGAACGTATTATGAAGAAATATGCAAGTCATGGTTTCCAATCTCGTTGTTTACAGTGCAACTAACGACTTATCGTTGGTGGGTAGATATTAGCGCGAATCACCGAACACGTTTTCATTGAAATTATAAGCAAAGCTACCGGATCTTGTTTAGATTCAAAAGTCCGTGTACTTTTGGCTGATGAGACACAACATATCGAAACATTGATGTCCCAGAATCCTTTGCGTCTCACGTCACGAATTCAGTCGAGAGATTTTTCTTAGCCTTTTTACAGCATTGACAAAGATTTTGGCTCAGATGAAAGTCCCCTAAAATTTACCTCGAGGGTCCTGCTACCAGCGATATCTGTCCCTAGTTTCCTGCGCAGCCATGGTGTATATAGTAGCGATCCAATGCGTTGCGTCCTAGTTAATTTTCATCGCTGGATTGCTGCTAGGATCTCTCTAAAACAGGGAGGAGAGACATCTTCACGTTTATCTGAAGAAGGTAACCAATTTTGTACCAGACTTATATCAATAGCAAAAGTTCTAGAGGATAGTATTCATTACGCAAATGGGATCTTTTCGGTTTGAACGGCAGTTTTTTCTAGCGGTGTCATATGAAATTGTCACCCATAATTATGACCCTAGTATCGATCTATTGCATTTCAATCTGTTTTAGGGTTAAGGTTAGTTAGGGTTAGGGTTAGGGGTGGGGGGAAGGGTATCTTTTTTCTTCAGAAATGTAAATAAACCCAATCTGTTTCTTAAACGAGGGACATATTCATAAGGCACAGAATGGTTTTTACCTCAATAAACGTCAGTGATTAGTTGAAATTGCAGAAATTGAAGTAAAAAAAACAACAAATATCTTACAAACTATAGAATTTTCTCAATAAATCCAAGAGAAAAAGATGTCTTATAAACACATTCTATCAGTAAACGAAGTTTAAAATTTTTTAGTTACCTAGAAATTATGTTAAAAACTGCCGTTCAAACCGAAAAGATCCCGCAAATGATCAATAGCTCCCTTATGCCGATGGGATTAACTTCGATACCATATTACGTCTGTTTGTCTGTCTGTATGTTTGTTTGTGTGCATGTGTGCTTGTATATATATGCATGTGTGCACGCATAGTGAGTGAGTTTCACTTCTCTACTGAAGAAGGCAATCTCAACAATCAGTAAATATTGTCTTGAGATCTCATAAGATTAGCAAGTCCAGTTTGGAGCAAAACAGACCCTACTGTAAGATGTTACAAACATGTTCATGCTGGAAAGTCAATGAGGTTCAGGTCTAGTCCTGTTTATGAAGTGCTCGTTTCAAGATGGAGTGTTCGATTTTCAATTGCTTTACAAACCAATCGATTTCCCATCATCTGTCTCAATCCTGAACGTCCACACTAAGAGACTTAAGGTTGCTTCTGACGACATCCTTAAAATGTTTCTTTGGTTTGTGTCTCAGGTGTTTATCACTTTACAACCCTACGTAAAGTCATTGCTTACTAACCTGTCATCCTGTATCCTAGTAAGGTGCTCAGCCCAACGCATCTGATTGCAACTGAGGAGCATTTCAATACTGGATGTGTAGGTTCGCTGAAGAAGAACGGTGTCTGGTGTTAGAGACTGCCATTTAGTGTTTAAGGTCCTTCTAAGGCAAGACTGATTAGATGTTTCCAAAGCTTTAATGTAACGACGATACGTAGTCCATGTCTCAGAAGAATATAAAAGAGCAGTTTAGATTCACGATTCATAGATTCTGTGTTTGGTTTTGATGGTAATGCCTCTGTCACCCACACATGATTTTTGAACATATTGGGATTATTTACATTTGTGAAGAAAAAAAGATACTCTTCCCCCCACCTCTAACCCTAACCCTAACCCTAACTAACCCTAAATCTAAAATAGATTGAATGCAATAGATCGATTCTAGGGTCATAATTATGGGTGACAATTTCATACGACACCGCTAGAAAAAACGACGGCAGTTTTTTCTAGCGGTGTCATATGAAATTGTCACCCATAATTATGACCCTAGAATCGATTTATTGCATTCCAATCTATTTTAGCTTTAGGGTTAGGGTTAGGATTAGAGGTGGGGGGAAGGGTATCTTTTTTTCTTCACAAATGTAAATAAACCCAATCTGTTTCTTAAACGAGGGACATATTCATACGGCATAGAATGTTTTCACCTCAATAGACGGTCATTGATTGGTTGAAATTGCCGAAATGCAAGAAATTAAAGATCAAATATCTTACAAACTATAGAATTTTCTCAATAAAGCCAAGAGAAAAAGATGTTTTATAAACACATTCTACCAGTATACGAAGTTTAAAACTTTTAAGTTACCTAGAAATTATGTTAAAAACTGCCGTTCAAACCGAAAAGATCCGAACCTTCTGAAGACTTTGTTGGCTTTTTCGATCTTCATATTCATTTCGGAATCACAGAATCTGTCGTTAGAGAGAGTGCTGCCAAGGTAGACGAAAGAGTTGACCATGTTCAATCTTGTAACCCGAATGAAGATATTAGGTTCAACATAGGGATGGCCTGGAATCGGATAGAACATGACCATTGTTTCTTCAGACTGATGGTAAGTCCTAAAGTAATGCATGCTCCAGAGAAGAGATCCATTATAGCCCGTATGTCTTTTTCGAAGTGAGCAACGAGATCTACATCGCCAGCGTGAAGGAACTCACGAACAATTATCAATGGAAACTGGTTCCGAGAATGAACTGTTGAAGTTAAAATGAGCTTTCATGACACGATGGAGTTGCTTAAACAAGAGGACGAATTGAGGTGGATGTCCAAGTTTACTGATAACTGTCCAGAGGGCGGTCCTTTTAACAGTGTCGCAGGCATTTGGTTAAATCGACAAAGCTCTGGTAAAGAGCTATGCAATGTTCGATGCATTTCTCCTTGAGTTGACGAGCAAAAAAATTTATGTCCTTAGAACTCCGGACTGATCTAAAACCACATTGACCTTCCGGGATAACAGAGGGGCATATTACTTTGTTGGCCCGATTAAGTTATAGTATGTATGTATGTATGTATGTATGTATGTATGTATGTATGTATGTATGTATGTGTGTGTGTGTATGTATGTATGTATGTATGTATGTGTATGTATGTATGTATGTATGTATGTATGTATGTGTATGTATGTATGTATGTATGTATGTATGCATGCATGCATGCATGTATGTATGCATGTATGTATGTGTGCGTGTATGTATGTGTATATGTATGTGTCTAAGTCTGTATGCATGTGTGTATGTATGCTTGTATGTATGTATGTGCCTGTATGTTTGTGTTTGTATGTATATATACAAGCATGTATGTACATGTGTATGTGTATATGTATGTATATATGAAGCTACGGATATGTATGTATGTATCTAAGCCTGTATGTATGTAGCTGTATGTTTGTGTTTGTATATAAGCATGTATGTAAACATGTATGTGTATATGTATGTATATATGAAGTTACAGATATGTATGTTTGTATGTATTATGCATGCATGCATGTATGTATGTATGTATGTATGTATGTATGTATGTATGTATGCATGCATGCATGCATGCATGCATGCATGCATGTATGTATGCATGCATGCATGCATGCATGTATGTATGTATGTATGTATGTATGTATGTATGTATGTATGTATGTATGTATGTATGTATGTATGTAAGGAGATATTTGTCAGCTAATTGTTCGCAGCTGAGCTAATTATTCCACCCTTATCACTCAGGACGTCAAAAGAGGTAAATCGATAGAGCGTGATGCAAAGTACCCTGCAGTCTTTTTTTCAGCTCACTGCAGTCTTACCTTTCATCCTGTCGGTGTCAGTAGAATAAAGGAAAAACCAAGGGCGATGAGTTCGCAGAGTTATTTGAGCGTCGAATGAGACACCTTGCGGTATTCGTTTCGGCTCTTTGTTTTCTGAGTTGATGTGAAATACATCTTCACCCGTCACTCATTTTAAGTTCACCGCCTTTTCCTTGGGTACATTGAGTAGTGTTCTCTCTTTTACAGGTACTGGGGTGACGTGTACAAGGAAGTTTTTTTTCCTTCGTCGCGCAAGCCTTAAAGGTTATGAAGCAATTACGTTTCTTAAATGCTGTTTTTTCCTCCTCTGACGGAACCAAAGAGAAAGTGAGATCCTGTTCGGTTTCGCATTTTCCTTCAGTCGTATTAGGAAGCACTCCGTCGGTTACGACGACGAGGGTTCCGGTTGATCCGAATCAACGGAACAGCCTGCTCATGAAATTAACGTGTAAGTGGCTGAGCACTCAACAGACACGCGTACCCTTAACGTAGTTCTCGGGGATATTCAGCGTGACACAGAAAGTGACAAGGCCGGCCCTTTGAAATACAGGTACAACAGAAACAGGAAGTAAGAGTGAGAGAAAGTTGTGGTGAAAGAGTACAGCAGGGATCACCACCATCCCCTGCCAGAGCCTCATGGAGCTTTTAGGTGTTTTCGCTCAATAAACACTCACAACGCCCGGTCTGGGAATCGAAACCGCGATCCTATGACCGCGAGTCCGCTGCCCTAACCACTGGGCCATTGCGCCTCCAGTCGTATTAATATTCATAATCACAGTCATTACATTTCTGCTGTGTGTGTGTGCGCGCGCATGTGAGTATGTGTGCATGTCATTATTCAGTTTTATTTCAAAATTTCTTGCCAGTAGAGAAAGAGCCGGTTTCCAAGGTTCCTTCATTCCAACAACATCAACAGGATATATTTGTTTGTTTATATGTATATGTGCAGATTCGTATGCTTTGTTTTATGTATGTATTCTCATGCATATAGTTGCATGTCTAGAGATGCACATATATACTTAAACTGCTAAACTCCTGGAAAGTTTTACAGATTTTTACAATTCCAGTGACGGCTTGGATCTGTAGTTTTCGAGTCAGCTTTCTCCTTTCTGGTTTTGAGAAGCCTAATTTCTGAAGATTGGTGTTTAGGCAGTGTGTTACATATCCCAGTGTCCCAATAATTACAGGCATAAACCTGAACTTGTAATCTGGATAGAGTAACTGCAGATTTCTCAGTAGTTCAGCATAGGTATTTTCTTTTTCGTTGATCTTCAGCTTTATGTTAACATCAGCTGGGCAGCTGATTTCTGCAACTGTACACAGTTTCTCTTCTCAATCCCAAATTATTATGTCTGGTCTATTGTGTTTACAGTTCTTTGGGGTTTTCACTGGGACATTCCACCAGTACTCCTTTTTATTATGAGTGGCTATGGCTTCTACCATACTGTGGGTTCGTATTTCTTTTTTTTATATATGTATGTATGTATGTATGTATGTATGTATGCATGTACACACACACACACACATACACACACACTCACACACACACATGCACACACACTCACACACACACACATACGGCTATACGGCGTGACTTTGGTAAGAAGTTTGCTTCCCAACCACATGGTTCCGGGTTCAGTGCCATTGCACCTGGGGCAAGTGTTTTCTACTATAACCTCGGGCTGACCAAACCCTTGTGAGTGGATTTGGTAGACGGAAACTGAAAAGAAACCCGTCGTCTATGTAAATATAAATGTATGTTTGTGTGTCTGAGTTCGCCCCCACCACTGCTTGATGCTAGTGTTTCTTTGTTTACAGCCCCGTAACCCAGCGGTCCGCCATAAGTTCCCCTGAGGATCTGGTCTTTCTCATTCGCAAAATGAGACCCTCCTCCCAATAATTTTGCTCAGATTGCTTTCAATTTTGGTGTATCGATGCGAATTTTGATTACGATCAACTAATTACTTTATCTCGTAAATTAAAGAATCTGATGTTATTTGGAATTAATATGATACGTATTTCAGTTTATTTAGAAACCTACAATGAACAGGCCAGACGCTAAACTATAAATTTTACAGGGTACAATCTTAAAGTTGAAACCGCTCCGCTAAACGCAGAAAATTTCTGTCTCGCTATTGGTTAAAAATACCCAGTTTTTACGATTTTTAAACTTCTGTAATTTTTTTCTCCAATTTTTTTCTCTCCACAACATCATACCTTCAAAGCAATGAAACTAGAAGGTGACATTATTATTGCCGATTTTCAGATTTTTACTTCCTTTTAAAAAAATGCATATTTTGTGAATGGAAAAATCTCGATCCTTTCCTGATAGAATAAGTACCAGGCTTTAAAAAAAACATAAAAAAGCTCTGTTGTTGATTCGTTGGACTAAAGATTTTCAAGGCGGTGCCCCAGCATGGCTGCAATCTTGTAACTGTAACAAATATAAAAAATATAGTAATCTTTGCTTTTACGTCAAGTTGTACATAAAAAAAAACAATTTAGTATTAAACTAAAGGATTACTCAACACTTTTTTTTTTGTAAATATTGGGTTGTCCGGAAAGTTCGTGCCGATTTTTAAAGGAAAGAAAAAGGTCAATAAATACTTGCCATTACATTTTTAATCAACCAAATATGAACCATTTTGTTGCACAATGCGTCTCCATCTTTCCTGTAACTTGAAAATGCTCTCTTCCCAGAATGAGGTGGTTTCATGGCAAAGAATTCATCAAGGTATATTTTTACGTCATCCAAGGAATTGAAATTTTTACCATTAAGCCCATTCTGCAGAGACCTGAATAAGTGGAAATCCGAAGGAGCAATATCTGGTGAATATGGAGAGTGGGGTAACACATCCCAGCCGAGCTGCAGCAATTTTGTCTGGTTCCCAAAGAATCAAGTGCCAAAAATGAACTTTCTTATCTTCCATTTTAAAGAGTTACAGAATTAACACAGGTTATAGGAACATAAACCTTCTTCCACGAAAAGATAGCGTAACCTGTGGACATGTAGTCAAATCGTATTTTATGGACTCAACCATGTTCTAAAATAAGTCGAAAGGTAAGCTACTATAAATCGGTGCGAACTTTCCGGACAACCCAATATTTATTAACTTTTCGTCTTTACATATATACTGCCAACTTTTTCCTACACACACACACGCACGCACACACACACACACACTTGTGCACGTGTGTGGGTATTAAAGATTCTTAGTCTTACCAACTCAGTATTATTTACTTAAGGGAGAAGGTCCAGCGAGGTTTAAATGTGACTTTAACCCTGTGGTTCTCAACCGTTTTTTGTGCCCACGGACTCCTTTCATTCCTTCTTTACTCTACTGGAACCCCCATAGCCATTCAATGTTTAAAAATCTCGCATTACATTTTCATGGTTAAATACCGCTAAGAATTGTATTTAAAAAATGTTGAAATATTTTGAGTACTTTGGAATTGTAACCAAGTTATTGCATGTAAATTTTGACACCAAGATCTTTGTGGACCCCCAAGTGCCTGGTTGAAAACTACTGCTTTATCCAAATGCCTTTAAAGACCTCAACTTTTCTTATCCTCATTGTGTAGATTGCCTAAAACATCCGGCTGACTGGCTGGTCTTTTCACAGTTAACCCCTCTTTCGTTGTTTAAATTTTGAACACTCTAGAGCAGTGTTTCCTAATAATTTTTTTTATCTATGGACCCCTTTTATTACTATTTTGTTCTGGTGGACTCCCCATAGCCATTCGATGTTTAAAAACTAGCTTTATTGATATGTTTTTCAAAATTCCTATTTTGTCTATCATACAATCTCTTGTGTAAAACGTCAGGGAAAGAAAACAAGCTGTGTTTTGCAATAAATACATCTAAAACAAAATTATTTTCATGGACCCATGAAATACTATGGACTCAATTTACTATTTTGCTTGTGTGAACCCCTCAAAACCTTATATGGACCACCAAGGATCACATGGACCCCAACTGAGAACCACAACTGTAGAGTGAGATTTTACCCCAGTTAATCGAAGTTTTCCAACTCACTATAATACATACGTGTGAACTTACTACATATACATACACACACACACGCATATCGTATACATATGTATAGAATTACGTCGGTGATTAGGTTGCACTTGGAGCGACGAAATTTTTGACACCAAGCAATAAATGTTTAACTGAAGTTAACAATGTTCGTGTGTGTTGAGTGACTAATATATGCCTTATACGCTGCAATTATTTTAGTTTCAACACAAGGTTTCAGATTGAATCACTGCCTGGAAAATACACCACCGAAATATATATGTATACATTATTTTGTAAGGCAGGGGCCTCTAACCATCGTTGCCATGGACCAAGTAACAGGCCTTGGATCATTTGATACTGGGCCGCACAAAAAAAGAATTAATTTTAAAATTTTATTTCTATTTTACTATCACAATCTACAGGTTGTCTTTGCATTATACATATATGTGTGTGTATAAGTGCATGTGTATATTTGTGCACATATTTGTATGTATATGTGTGTGTGTGTGTGGGGGGGGGCACGTGAGAATGTGTACGCGCGCGCAGGTATGTGTGTATGTGTGTATGTTTGTTTGAGAGTATGAGTGTGCATGTGTTTGCGTATGTGTATATTTATGCTTTCTGAGTGTGTTTGTAGGTGTGTGAATGCGTGTGCATATTTGTACGTGTATATGTATATGATTTAAAGCGGAAAAAAAGACGCTAAGCGTGGAAGGAAAGGGACAAAGAAAGTGTATGGGGAGATGGAGAGAGAGAGAGAGGGGGAGAGAAAGGAAAAAGAAAGAGAGGGAAGAGAGAGAGGGAGGAATAGAGAGGGGAAGGGAAGAGAGAGAGAGGGGTAAGACAGACAGACAGGCAGGCAGGCAGGCAGACAGACAGACAGACAGACAGACAGACAGACAGACAGATAGATAGATAGATAGATAGATAGATTTTACTGCCGATTCGAAGCAGACGACACCGAGTCACGTGACCAAATGGAAAGAGCAGACGACAATATGGCGTGAACTCGACAGAAGCGAAGAGAACGAAGCTTGTTTTCTTACAATCTCTGATGTCCATAACATCGCTTCAGTTTGTTTAATCTTCTGAGATGTGAGTCTCATCGTTTCAAGAATGGCCTCTAATGGAAAGTGTGAGACTTCGTTATACATATTTATTTAAATTTAATCTTTAAATATATACTTGTAAAAGTTAATATACATGCGCGCACTGTGTATGTGAGTGCTTCTGAATTTGTGTGTCTGTGTTTGAGTGTCTGCGTATGTATTATCTGTGTCTTTGTGACTGTGTGCACGTATGTTTGTGCGAGTGTGTGTGAGTTTGTTTGTGTATGTGCATGTGCTTGCGTTTATGTATGTTTATGTTTGTTCGCGTGTGTTTGTCTGTGTGTTTATGCGTTTGCATGTTTGCGTGTGTTTGTACGGGTGTATGTGTGTGTTTTTAAAACGGAGAAAAAGAAGAGTGGGAGGAAAGAGACAAAGGAACAGTGTAGGGAGCTGGAGAGAGAGAGAGAGAGAGAGAGAGAGAGAGAGAAGAGAAGGGGGAAAGAGGGACAGAAAGGGACAGATTTTGTTGTCTATTGGCAGCAGACGACACCGAGTCACGTGACCAAATGGACAGAGCAGACGACACCGAGTCACGTGACCAAATGGACAGAGCAGACGACAATATGGCGTGAACCCGAAAGAAGCGAAGAGAACGAAACCTATTTTCTTACAATCTCTGATGTCCATAACATCGCTTCAGTTTGTTTAATCTTCTGAGATGTGAGTCTCATCGTTTCAAGAATAGCCTCTAATGAAAAAAACGTGAGTTACAGTATTAAGTTCCGAGTTCAAATCTCGTCGAAGCCAACTATACTTTCATCCCCATGAGGTTGATGAAAAGTAAAGTATCCGCCAACGTGAGTGCTTGTGAATGTGTATGCGCGGGTTTGTGTATGTATGTGTGCGTTTATGTGAGTGTGTTTATATGTATGTGTACACACACAATCCCACTCGCATAAACACACAAAAGTGTGTGCGTGTACGCAAGTGTTCGCGTGTGTATTTGTGTGCTCGATGTGTTTTTTTTTGAGTTTGTGCCTGAATGTTTGTACGAGAATATGTGAGTGTGTATGTGTATGTGCTTGAGAGAGAAGGTTGTTCGTTATGGCCGTTCAGAGTGACCATTGGTTTTGCACCTGCAAAGCGATTAGCTGTATAGGCAACTCGTCAAACCCATATACATTGATGCATACGCTGTGTGGTAAGTAGCTTGCTTACCAACCACATGGTTCCGGGTTCAGTCCCACTGCATGGCACCTTGGGCAAGTGTCTTCTACTATAGCCTCGGGCCGACCAAAGCCTTGTGAGTGGATTTGGTAGACGGAAACTGGAAGAAGCCCGTCGTATATATGTATATATATATATATGTGTGTGTGTGTTTGTGTGTCTGTGTTTGTCCCCCTAGCATTGCTTGACAACCGATGCTGGTGTGTTTACGTCGCCGTCACTTAGCGGTTCGGCAAAAGAGACCGATAGAATAAGTACTGGGCTTACAAAGAATAAGTCCCGGGGTCGATTTGCTCGACTAAAAAAGGCAGTGCTCCAGCATGGCCGCAGTCAAATGACTGAAACAAGTAAAAGAGTAAAAGAGTATATATATATATGCAGTGGCAGACTGGGTAAAAAAAAAAATATTGGTTGCCAGGAGACTAAGGGGGCCCACCCACAACTACAATGCTATAATTGATTTTTTTTTTAATTGTTAAACGTATTATTTTCAACTGTCTACAAACACAGCCAGACTGAAATAATTAAGACATTCTTCCAGGACTGAATAAAAAATCTCAAACTTAGATACTAACATGGGCCTTCATATATGGATTCTAACGACGCAGAGGCCCACTTGCCATCGGGCAAGCTGGCAACCTGGCCAGTTCACCACTGTATATATGTACATATATATGCATATAAATGTGTGTATGTTTGTGTGTGTGTGTGTGTGTGTGTGTGTGTGTGCGTGTGAGTGTGGATGTCTGTGTGGATGTATGTGTA